>NC_085138.1:242228448-242257666 GCF_035046485.1 Aedes albopictus
AGGCCATGGCAACCAAGACAGATTTCGGAACGGTCGAAAATATCACGAGAACCACTCTTCACAGGATTTCTATCCGGAACAACCTCCGTTAGTGTCATTGCGCATCTACGACGAGCCGTTCCAGAGGCGGACCATCCAAGACCAGTCTCGACCGCTGTTCAAGACAGCTCAGCCGCCACCCATCACGTTGCACGATTTGGTCGAGCTAACGTGGATTCAAATCACAGGATGAGAAGGGGTAGCTTTCTTTAGATTATTATAAATAACATACATAATGTTATGCATTCATCAATGCGATGCATCGTAGTGGAACTTTTGAAATTTAAGTGTTCACGCACATATTGCTTTGTTATTGTTTCTATGTTTTCAAATAGGGTGACGAAGGGTATTATCGGCAGGTTTATTGTCTTCGTCATGTGGGGGTTTGCCGGCCAAATTTCCTAAAACTTGGTCGTACAATTCAGCTTGGTATAGAGTAGGATTTGAGGCCAACTCCGAGTTCAACAGCTTTCAAAATACTCCCCATGACGAAGAGAACAAATCTGCCGAAAATACACAATTTCCCCTAGAACTTATACAAAATTTGAAAACGAACCAGTATCATTTAGCAATTCTTCATTATAGATTAACATTTATGTATCTCTTAATTTAATTTAGGTTAATGAACGAATTTACAAATTTCAAAAAAAAAAAAAACAACAGGGAGCAACCTTGTTGCAAAGAGAACAAGAGGAGTTATGATAATCAAAACTAAATATGCGTGTAAGCATTTCTATGCTATTTGATGGTTCCTAATCAACTCTATATGCAGAGTATTATTCACTAACTTTAATGAACCTATGTATAGCTTCCTTTGCTAAGGTACAGCGGGGTAAGATGAAACAGAGGGTTAACGTGATATTATTCAATCATGATAAACGGTTTGAAAGCTATAACACATAATTTTTTTTATCAAACAATCTTTCGGAAAACTATAACTTTCCAAATTTTATTGAGGTCTTTTTCAAAACTTCGCGTTGTATCCCACCCGTTTCAACTTGCCCCGGTGTACCTTATTTGAGAGGACATGGTGAACCTAATTAACTTAAATATTCCTAGCAACTAGCATTCATGAACCGTTGTAACTTCTTCTGCTATTCTGTTATTGCAACGCATCCTCTAGTCCGTTTGCCTATATCTGCGCTTTTCTCTCCGCTGAGCGATACGTCTACTGGATGGCACATGGCGAACAAGCTCTGGACTTATTAAAAGTGAGTTTCAAATATCGAACCTAATTATTTATTTCGAGCAAATTGAAAAATTGGAACAACAAGATAGACTCAAAGGCTAGTAGTACTTAAGTTAAAAGACTTCAGAGCTAAAATGCTCGTTAGTCAGCTGGTAATTATTGTTAAAAGTGAGTTTAACTTCAACATGAATATTGTGACAAATGTATGTATGAATGTATGTTAGTAGCCACACTTCAACATGAATATTGTGAAGTAGTTAATAAATTCCGAACTAGAAACAACAGATGCCAAGAAGGTCATCCATCAATCAGTTATTATGGAACTAAGGGGCGTGCAAGATGTGTGAATTCTCAAAATTAGCAATGTTACTACCTAAAAGGGAGGGGGGGGGGGGTATCTTATTAAAACAATGTGATATCGGAGTTTTTTGGTTGTTGAAATGCTTATCTTTATTTTTACTAGATTCTAAATATGTACAATTTTATGGATGCCTTCGGATGCCGTTTGTTTTTTTTTTTTTTTTTTTTGAAGCTTCCGTCTAGGAACTTCTGGAGGAATTCCTGACTAACTCCTTGGAGAATTATCGAGAAACTCTTGAAGGAACTCTTGAAAAAAATCCCGAGTAATTTCAGGAGAAATCCCCGAGGAACTCCAGGAAGAATACCCGAAAAACTCCTGGAAGAATTTTGGGGGAATTCCCGAGGAAATCCTGAACAAATTCCCCAGGAACTCCTACACGAATTCTCGTGGAACTCCTGGAGGAATTCTAGAGGAACTACTGGAGGACTTCCAGAGGAACTCCAAAGGAACCAAGGGCGTAGCCAGCTTTTCGGTAAGGGGGGGGCGGGGGCGGGTCAAGCACCCTTAGTAAATATGTACCTACTAGCTTTTATAGCTAAACGCAACACGATGAAATTGAATATAATATCATTATATTCTAAAAGCTTTGTATTTTGTACTATACGTTAAAAAAGCTCGCCTGATCTACACAAATCAACGTGGTGCTGGTAGCGGTGACCAATTTCTGGAAGATTAAGGATTTTTATTTACTCGTGCATTATTTTGCTCTGATTTTTTTTATCAATGTCTACAAAACATGCATCAGAAATAATTGCTGAACTCTTTTGGAAACAACGAATTCTTTTGAGGATAAACCTAGAATTTCCTGATTCCTGTATGCGTCTATTTATCTTCCAATACTATTTGCTGGAGAAATTCCTTCAGAAATTTTTGAGTTCCAGAAGGAATTTCTGTAAGAATTTCAGAAAACAAACCTGTACGAATTCCTGGATGAATTATGGGAGGAATACCTAGTGAAATTTCTAAAGAAATCTCATGAGGAAATCCTAGAAGAAATCCTAGATAAATTTCTGGAGGATTCCTTGGAGGAAACTCTGGAGAAATTCCTGGAGGAATTTTGAACGGAACCCCTAGTAAAATTTGAGAAGAAATCTCTTTAAAAAATCCTAGAGGAAATCTTAGAGAAATTTGTGCAGGAATCCTTGGAGGAATGCCTGTAGAAACGTTTGAGCAAATTCCTGGCGTAATTCCTGGAGGAATTCTTAGATTAGACACAGCAGGAATTCCTGGAGAATTTCCTTGAGCATTTTTTGGGTGAATTCTTGGAATCCCTAGGAGAATTCCGGGAGAAATTCCTGAAGAAATCTCAAGAGGAATTCTGGGAGGAATTGCTGGAAAAATTTCTGAAAAAATCCCTAGAGAAATTCCAGGAGAATTTCCTCTAAGAACCCTTTGAGGAGTTTCTGGAGGATTCCCTGGTGGAATCTCTGGGAATATCCTTCGAAAAATTCGTGGAGAAATCCCTGAATAATTCCTGGAAGAATCTCTAGAGGAATCCCTGAAAATTTCCTCAAAGTATTCCTGGAGAATTTCCTGGAAGAGTCTCTGAAGAAATCCTAAGAGGATTTCCAGGAGAAATTCCTGGACGAATTGCTGGCATAATTCCTGAAGGATGCCAGGAGTATCCCGGAAAAAAAATCCTGGCGTTTTTCCTGGAGGTGTATTCCTGAAGAAATTTTCTGGGGAAATTCCAAGATAACATCCCGGAGAAATAAATGGAGGAGCTTCTAGTGGTATTCCAGTGGAAATTTCTGGAGGAATCTCTAGAGGAATTGTTGAAAGAATTACTGGATGAATATCTAAAGGAATCTCCAGAAGAATTCTGAGAGATTTCTGTTATTTTTCTATTTCTGAAAGAACCCCTTGAGATTTCTGGAGGAATTTCTAGCGGAATTGCTAGTGCAGTTCCTGGAGAAATTCTCGAAGGAATTCCTGAAGGAATCCGTGGGGTCATCCTTGAATAAATTTGTGAAGAAATCCCTGGAGGAATCCCTGAAAAAATCCTAAAGGAATTCCTGGAGAATATGCTTGAAGAATTTCTGAAGAAATCTCTAGAGGATTTCCTGGAAGAATCTTTGGAGAAACTTCTGGAGGATTTCCTGGAGGAATCTTCAAAGAATTTCCTGAAGATATTTTTCATGGAGAAATCTCTGGAGGAATCCCTTAAGCAATTCCTGATGGAATCTCGGGAGAAATTCCTGGAGAAATACCTAGATGAATTGCTGACATAATTTCTGAAAGATGTCCAGGAGCAATTCCTGGAGAATTTCCTGGTGAGTTCCTGATGAAATAACTGGGGTTATTCCTGGAGAAATTCCTGGATAAAATCCTGGAGGAATTGCTGGAGGTTCTCCTTTGGTAATTACTGGCGGAATCCTTGAAGGAATTCTAGGAGGAATCTCTGTAGGAATTCCATCAACAATTTATGGATGAATTTCTGGGGGAATCTCTAGAGGAGCTCTGGGAGAAATTTCTGAAAAAATCGCCTGAGAAATTTCCAGAGGGATGTCTAGAGAAATCTGTGCAGGAATTTCTGGAGAAATCCTCGAACGAATTTCTGAAGAAATTCCTGGAAAAATCACTAAAAAAAGTTTCTGGAGGAGTTTTTAGTGCAAGTCCTGGAGAAATGCCTGTAGAAATTCCTGGAGGGAATACTGGAAGATTTCGTGGCGGAATTTCTGGAAAAATTCCAGAAGGTATTCCTAGAAAAAATCCTGGAAGAATTTCTGAAGGAATCCCTGGAGTAATTCCTAGAGGAATTCCTGAAGAAACTCGTGGATGAATCTCTTAAGGAATTCGTATAGGAATACCAGAAATAATTCCTTAGGAAATCGCAGATGGAGTTCTTGAACAAATTCGGGAGGAATCTTTAGAAGAGTTTCTGAAGAAACTCCAGAAGGAAACCCGGAAGAACTTTCAAGAGGAATTACTAAGAGAATCCCTAAGCAGTTCCTGGAGGAAGTACTGAATCAATTCCTAGAAAAGTTCCATAAAAATACAAACACGAGTTGCTGGAGGAACCCTAAAACGAGTTCGTGGGAGAATCTTTGAAGGATGTTTCAAATAAGTTGTTCCAGAATGAATCAAAGAAGGAAGTCCCGAGTTAAACCCTGCAGAAATTCTTGGTGGAATCTCTGGAGGATATCCTAGAAGAATACCCGTATTGATTAACGGAGGAATCTCTAGAAATACTCCTGGAGGAAACTCTAGAAGGAACTCCTGGAGAAATCAATATACGCATTTCTGAATTAACCCTTGCATGAATTTTTAGAGGAATCACTGCAACAATTCCCAGAGGATCCCTGCAATAATTCTTAGAAGAATCTCTGAAGAAATTTATGGAGAAATCCCAGTGAAAATTTCTGAAGAAATTGCAGATGGAATCCTTGGAGAAATCCTGAAGGAATTCAAAGAAGAGTTCGTGGAAGAACTCCTTGGGGAATCCCTGTAGCAGTTCCTGAAGAAATCTCTAGCAATCCTGGGGAATTCCTAAACAGTTCCTGGAGAAAGTATTGGATTATATTTTGGCGTAGTTCCTGAAAGAATTCCAAGAAAAACACCTGAAGGAATTCTAAGAAGTGTTCCTGGGGAACCCTTGGAGGATTTTTTTTAAATAATTCCTGGAGTTGTTTCTGTGAGAAACACAGAAGATATTTCCAAGTGAATCCTTGGAGGAATGCTTGAAGGAAAACCTGGAGAATCACGGAAGCAATCCCATGATGAATTCCTTAGGAAATCCCAGGAAAGCTTTCTTAACAAATTCCTGGAAGAATTTCTGTAGGAAAAAAATGAAGGCATCCATGTCTGCAATAATTTTTGAACGAATTATTGTTGGAATGTTTGGATGGATTCCCAGAAGAATGTTTTGTACAATGATTTAAGGAACTCCTGGAAATTCCTGGAGGAATCATCGAAAAAAGCACTGGAACAATCACTGAAGGTATCCCAGGAGAAATTCCCGGAGGAATGTCTGGCGAAACCCATAAAGGAATTCTTGAAAAACTCTCTGGAGCAATCCTCTGAAGGAAGCTATGAAAAATTCCTGAAGGAATTCATAGATGTATCTTTGCAGAAGTATCTGTAAAAAAACTGAAGGAATCGTGGGAGGAATTCTTGAATCATTTCTTGGAACAAACCCTAAAAATACTATCTGAACCCTGTAAGATGTCCATGGAAGAATTCACGAAAGAGAAACTCCTGGACATGTCCCTTGAGGAATTTCTGAAAGAATCCTTGGAGAAGTTCCTGAATAAATACCTGAAGGAGTTTCTGGAGATGTCCCCCCCCCCCTGACCCCATCTGGCTACGCCCTTGAAAGGAACTACTGGAGAACTTCCAGAGGAACTCCTGGAGGGATTCCAGAGGAACTCCTGGCAGAATTCCCGAGGAAATCCTAAAGAAAATTCCGAGGAGTTCTTGGAGAAATTCCCGAAGAGTTGTTGGAAAAATTCCCGAGGAGTTCCAGGAGAAATTCCCGAGATCCTTCAGGAGGAATTCTCGAGAAACTCTAGGAATAATTCACAAAGAACTCCTGCAGGAATTTACGAGGAGGAATTCCCGAGGAAATCCTAGATAAATTTCCGATGAGTTCCTGGCGAAATTCTCGAGAATTTCCTGGAGAAATTCTCGAAGAGTTGTTGGAAAAATTCCCGATGAGTTTTTGGAAAAAAAATCCCGAAATCCTCCTGGAGGAATTCCCGAGGAACTCTAGGAAGAATTCTTAAAAAAAACTCCTGAAGAATTTTTCCAGGACCTTCCAGAGGAATTCCTGGAGAGATTCCAAAGGAACTCCTGGCAGAATTTCCGAGGAAATCCTGGAGAAATTCCCGAGGAATTCCTAGAGAAATTTCCGAGGAACTCCTGATCGAATTCCTGTAGGAATTTCCGGTGCCTTCTTAGAGGAATTCTCGGAGAACTTTTGGAGGATTTCCCAGGGAGCTCCGGGAGGAATTGCTGAAGAACTACCGGAGGTATCCCCGGGGAACTCCTTCAAGAATTTCCTGGGAACTCCAAGAGGAATTCCTGAGGAACTCCTGGAGGAGTTCCCGGACATCTCCTGAAGGATTTCTTGCGAAACTCCTAGAGCAATTCCTATGGAACTTCTGGAAGTATTCCCGGAGAGCTCTTGTGTTACAACCTGGTGTTCGGGGTAGCCGAGACACATGGCAGTGTAAGAACAACTCCAGGTGTAAACGAGAACCTATTAAGAACTACTGAACAATCTCTGAACTCTCGCCGCTCTGCTTGCTCGTCGATAGAGGAGTTCTCGTGGAACTCCTGAAGGGCTTCTCGGGTACTTCTGGAAGAAGTTCTGTGTAGATTGTAAACAAATTATCAGGGTTATTTTGGTGGAATTTCTGGAAAACTTTTATGATTTTTTGGGGAACTGATTGAGAAAATTTTAGAATCAATTCTGAGAAAGTACCACAGAACGAATTCTGGGAGAACTCCAGCAGGATAACCAAAAAATGTTTCTGGAAGATTCTTAAAAGGAACTGTTGTAGAAATCTTTAAAGAAACGAATAGATGAGTTCCAAAAGGAACTACTGGAAGAATTCCAGAAGCATCATAAAAAAACTGGAGCCTTCTGATAATGCTACGTTTCTAGAATATAAATTTTCTTCCAAATGCAAAGCACATCTAAAATCCATTCCTCAAACGCCGAGCTTCATCGTTGCAATTAAAATTATTAGTTGATTTCAGGAATAAATCATTGCGGAGTTCCAGAATAACTAACAATTTTTCTTTCCTTAAGAAACTGTAGAAGAAATCTTAGAATGAACTCCTGAAGAAAACTGGGGGAAGGAAATCCTTGAGGAATCCCGGTAGAAATTCCTGTAGAAATTTCAGATAGATCACTCAAATATATCCCAGAATGAATACCTTAAAAAAATCCTAGAAGAAACCTCTAGGGGAATCTCAGGAGGAACTCCTGGAGTTATCTAAGAAAGAAGTTCTAGGGGATTTCCAGAATTAAAGATTAAATGTGAGGGAGTTTCCTGCATTTTCGGTACTACCTTTACAGCAATACAAATTATTTTTATACTTATACCAATCGCTTTGACTTAACAGCATTCTCGAATTTCGTCACCATATCCTGCGGGTCAATCGATCGCTGAATCGGTTTATCTTTCCGGGTGTAGTCCAAATCGTCACCGACGAAAACGTCTGCGACTAACCCGATCGCAACCACGTTGGTCAACTCCGACAATCTGTTGGCATATTCCTTCTCTACCGTATCACTGCATCCATTTCGGCACCCTTTCCGATTGCTTCGTCCAGGTATTTCCTGAACGTGACATGCTCCACGTTCGCAGGTTCGTTTTGATTCGCAGGTTATTTTGGTTCACTGAGTTGAACCACAATACTCCGAATAGGACCTAGCGAGGGAAATAATCTTTCTCAGGAGTGTCTTTTCCCGGTGGTCCGGTGTTGTCAGAATAGTCGCAGCGAAGTGGGTCCCTTCTCATTGAGGTAGAGGCTGATGGTGGAATTCAGGGGACAATAGAGACCCGGCTGGATTCAAATTGAAGTTTTGGTGGCGTTCTTACTCTGCTTTTGAAACATTATCCATAACGCAGCAGAACTCGCTTCTGGCCACTGTTGAGGGCGGACCATGTCAGCGACGGCATTTTCAGTCGAGGCAGGAGCGATTCGCACGATCCCATACCCTTTTCAAGAAAGAGATATCAATTTTCAATATTTATTATTCATGACGATCCTACCGCAAGCTGAAAATGAGGGAGAATAAATAATTAGAATGATTATATTGATTAAATGATAATAAATTACAAAATTGGTACCTGGTGTGCGGTTCTGCTTGGATCGTCCGTCGTGATGGTTTGTTTTTGTTGATGATCCGTGCCAACGTCAAAACTGCCAGCATCGTGAAGCCTACACTCCAAAACGAATTTGCCACATAATCGGTAAACAACACTAGCGCCCCTGGCGGTGGCTGCACCCCGTCTAGTACTTCGCGAAACACTTTTTTCAGCGCGTTTGTTCGCCGGTGTTCCCTCCCGGTTATTCTCCCTGATTTAAAGTATGCTTAATCTAACTGAAAAACGTCTGATCAATTTCGACCCGAAGATCAATTTGACCCCGCACAGCAAAAAATAATGTAATATGCCTCGATGTAATAAATACTGTTGATGTACTCAAATATGGACCAAACAGGTCTGAACCATTTCAAAGGGAGACTGTTGATGTACAAAATATCCGATGTAAACGTGATTTTTAGATGCACAATTACAACGGCGCGACTGATAATTACATCGTTCTTGAAATTACACAAAATAAAAACATAAGTTATCCTTCACATCGTTCTTGTGTAATATTCACATCGAAAGAATGTGAATATTGTGGTATTCCAAGTTAAGTGTGCATTATAACTAGTTCTAGGGTACTGCAGGTTTAGTGTGTAAGAGATGGCTAGAGAAGAAAGAAGTCAAATAAACAAGAGCTGGTTTTAAACCTGTGAATGGACTGTGTATATGATGAGACGGTGTTCCGAAAGATCTGGGGAGTATCACATTGGCGATCCTGCCATAATTCTGAACCAGAGAAGGTGAGAAGTAAGTATTTCACATACATATTGATTTCCGTTTGGACTGATGAAAAGGCATTTCGGACTTTTACTTGTTATTATTATTATTATTATTCTGTTGATAAAGTGTTGCCAGGACATGCGAAAGTTGAACAGATTTTTTTTAGATCATTGTCAACTGGGCAAAGTATGAGCATGAGTGAAAACTTATGCAATGCTGCAATCGAATTGCAGTTTTGATAGATTATTGTTCGAGCCGGCGAAGGCCATAACCGAACACAAAAAAAAAACAAAATGTGACTATTGTGATAAGTAACTGAACAGGATTTTGTCCATTGTCAGTTACACCTTGAGTGGTTGAGTCGAGTACAGCTCATGACCTTCCAGTTAAATTTTTGAACCGGTAATGAGAAGCCCATGGTCAAAAATTGAAAGGTAAAATGATACGCTGAGTATAGCTCATAGCTCATAGTTACGTTGAGTTTGGCTCATAACTAAAAAAAAAAAAAGAAACGTCCAACCACAGAGAACAGACATCTAAGTCCAGTTCCGAAACTGTGTAAGGAATTTAACGGCCATTTGAAATCGGCAACACATGTGGCAATAGCGTGGCGCTGCAATCGGTTAAATTCCCATACTAATTTAATTCACCACTTGAAATGTTTCAATTCACCACTGACTGTGGCAATATGGTGTTTGGTGGCGTTAGTGTTGTCATCGTGTATTGGTTTGCAACCTTACTCAAGTAAAGATTCAAATCCTTACACAACTTTCCGAATGAAATCTGTTCTAGCCTGAATGTCTGTTCTCTGAATAGAGTTAATAAACTATAGAGGACGAATGTCGCTGGCGTCGCTGCCGAAACATCTCTTGCTGGCGGAGATAGGCCGGGCTATAAGTGTCAAAGCGAAAAAGTATGCAGTTTGACAGATAGATACCCGACATGTTTCCGAACGAGAACAAAGGGAACAGCAGCGACATTCGTCCTCTATAGTTTCTTAACTCTATTGTTCTCTGTGGTCCAACACTGGAAAATGAGGCTTGCAAAATAAAACCAAGAAGTGAGCTGCACCGTGTGGAAGTAAGCGACGTTGGGTTTGTGCAACATGCATTTATACGAAAAGGGAGAAAAGAGACAACCCAAGTAACCACGAAGCCGTATATAAGTGCATCAATTTTGCTATATATTGATAATTAAAATTATGAATATAATGCTGCATTACTTTATACACCTCATTGAAGCAATATTAAAGTCGAAAAGGGCCCCACTAAAATCAAATTAGTGCCACATATTGAAGCACGCTGACAGCCATTGCTAAAGTAATATAAATGCATGTGCTGTACATTTGCATTTCACATGCTTGATACGTGCAACACGAAAAATCAAAACAAAAATCTATTTATAGCAGCGTTTCGTTATCGACGGTACTGATGCCCCCACACATGAATGTTTTAACCATTATTTTTTTTGTCGTCGGATCGGGAGTCGAACCAGAAGTGTTGAAGACCGCTAGATGAGTTCCATACGCGCTGGCGCCTTGGACCGTTTCTGCTGCAGTGATAACAACAGATATTTCATCAACTTAAAGGAAACTGTTCTTCTGTCTCAATCATTGCAGTAAAGGGTAAAACGACTATGTCATATGTAATAGAATACAGTAAACTATCACATTCCGATAAATTACTGATAAATACATAATGCATTTTAGAAGATATTTAATCAACATAAGAAAATTAAAACCTCGATTAAAACACCCTTCGCACACTGCTCATATGCTAATTGTGATTTCCATCGTTATTGGCATGTGATAGCAGCTACAGAAAAGAGAAAAGTTCATCTCTAAATAGGTTTTGCTGTCGTCGATCGGTGGCTCAAACGGGGAATCAGCTGGTCGGTAATCGAACCAGAAATGTTGAAGACCGCTAGAGTTGACCGTAAAGTTGTTCAATCTTCTTGATTTCATTTGTTTACCATTAGAGTCAAGCTTTTATAATTGTATTGTTAGAGCAAACTTTGCTAGTTTGTACATTGCATTTATTCAGTTTTTGCAGTGTTGAATTATTGAATTATCTTATATCACCTTTTAGTAAACCCGAATGTAAAGAAAAATGCAAAGCATCATCACACTGATAATGCTAATCTAAAGGATTATTGCATGACAAGTGTGGAATTACTGCATTTCGCATTGCAAAGGTTGATATTCAGTCTAATTCGTGCAATGTTATAATGCTTGTGGTTACTTGGGAAGCTACGGGCTTAATTGTGGAAAAGGAAAGAACAACACAACACATTGCCAGAAAAAACCTAAGACTCGAGTAAAATTACAATTTATGCACAAAATTTCCTTACATATTTACGGTGGCATTTATTTAGCGTGTAAATGTTGGTGCGTTCCATACTTTTAACGTAGGGTTGCTAACCTTCATGCCAGTAGCTCTCGTGAGTGGAAACTCAATCTGTCTCTCTCCAACTGTCATTCTCTAGCAAGTAGAAATGAGACAGCAAGGCACATCAGATGCAGCGCAGAAAGCTGAGGTGCGGCTGTAGAGCGAAAAAATTGTTTCCGTACGACGACGCTAGCGTGTGCAACGACAAAGGTTCTAGCAGGTTTTTGTTTGTGCGTGAAAATTACTTGATTAACCGCGGTGAAGTTTTCCTTCCGGTTGAGTATTACGTGAAATGAGTGGTCATTGGCGAGAAAGTGACCGTTCATCGTCGGACGATTCGGATGCGGAGGACAGGAAAATTTACGTGCCACTACGCGATACGACGACCACGGCTCGAAGCCTATCGCAGCCGAAATCGGAGTGGTTGTCCGGTACATGGCCTTTGAAACCTTTCGATGAAACTTTGCCGACTAACAAACGAAAGGCGGAATGGATTCGGTTCCGTGACCAATTTGAAAGAATCGTGTCGTGTAAAGCGCCTGTTGGATCAAGTACGAGGCTCACAGGAATGAAAATATTTGCCGGAAATTATTTGTTGAGCATTATCGAGCTACATGAAAAGCTCGTGGTGGCGGCGGACTCGACCGACGTGTACTTTGATACAGTTTCGGCACTGAACAGGTATTTTTTTTTTCTCCCGACGGAGTTAGAAAAGAGTTAACATGTATTAGAGAATTGACTTTGTGATTATGTGACGTTGTAGGTATTTCAATCAGACGTGTGACTCGGCTAAGGAACGCTTGAAGTTTCGCGAGATGCGCATGAGCGTAAACGAATCTTTTGGAGACTGGGTGCTGCGGCTCGAAGCACAAGCAAAATTTTGCGATTTCGCTGGCCAACAACGCGAGGAGGAGTTTGTACAAGCCCTTTTGAGACGTTCCATCCCCGAAATCGCCGACAAACTGTATGAGATGTCCGACGTCTTCGAGAATGATCTTCAGCGAATCATCAAGCATGGCATTCTGGCAACCCTGCCGTGCTTCGAAGTTGTGTTTTCTGCTGTGTCAACAATCAATCATCATTTTCGACGAATTCGCCACCTATAATTGCCCAACGCCTCATCAACTCACCCGCAACCGTACAATTTCCAAGCCTCACAAGCTAAGCAACGTTCTCAGGAAGGTAGGATTAGTGAATATTAATTATTCCGAGCCGGCTAGAGTGTGGTTTGAGAAAACTGCCCACCGCCATTGCCCAATTCGTACAAATCTCCCGCCTCGCCGCTCTCCACCTTACTGATCTTGCTGCTCTGTGGATGTATTGTTCACCGCCCACCGACTGCTGCAATTAAACAGCTGCTGCCCACCGATCAAGTTTTTTTTATCACCCTATATACGCTACTGCTCCTGTTAATCGAGACAATACATCGCTCCTGTTCTTGCCCATCTTCTTACTCGACAATCCGAAACCCCCGCCGAAGCCTTGACAGGCTCAATCATTGGAAATCTTCCGCTGTGCTGTTTGGAGATCATCGCCACCGTCGTCCGCACGATCATCAAGGTAAACACACCACATCGTATCGTACTGCCCAGCACCTTTGCGACGCTAGCTGTGTGAGTGAACAGTCATTTTCGTATCTGTAGCGAACAGTGTTGCCAGTTTCACCGTCTGGTTTTGCAAACTTTGGGTGTGACGCTCGAGTGACGCTCCAATTTCTGTTACGATTTTTTGAACTGACGGTTGATTGCTACGATGGAAATTTGCAACAGCTGCGCAATAACCATGACCTCGCCTGAAGCGATTTGCAAAGGCTTCTGCAAGGCATCGTTCCATTTCAAATGCGTTCATCTATCGGAGTCGTTCTACAAAGAAATTTGTGGAAACCCTGCTTCCTTCTGGTTTTGCAGAGGATGTTGCGAAATCATGAAGAGCGCTCGTTTCAAGAATGCTTTGATTTCGTCGAATGCAGCTTCTTTGGAGCTAAGGGACGCCTATCAACAGGTGGTTGAGGATTTGAAAGCTGAGATCAAAACAAGCCTGTTGGCTGAGTTGAAACAAGAGATCCAAGGAGGTTTCAACAAGTTGTCTCCTGCTGTCCTGTCACCTGTTCCCCGACGTTTTCAGTTCAGGGATCGAGCCACGCCAAAGCGATCTCGTGATGAAGAAACTTCGCTTCCGACGGAGCAACCATCGAAAATCTTCTGCGGTACTGGCCAATCGGTTGGTAACATATCAGTTGAACCTGCTGCTAACGCCAACGATAACTTCTGGGTGTATTTGACTAGAATATCACCCGAAGTCTCAGAAACCGATGTCCAAAATTTGGCCAGGGAACGCTTACAGATCGATAACGTCGTTGTCAAATCGCTGGTTCCAAGAGGAAAACCGCTCTCGACTCTATCTTTTGTATCCTTCAAGGTCGGAGTGCATAAGGATCTGAAATCGAAGGCAATGGATCCGGCAACATGGCCCCAAGGAATACAATTCCGTGAGTTTGTTGACCATGACGCCAATGCTCGGAATTTTTGGAAACCAATCCAACGCTTAGACCCAGGAGCAACGTCCGAATCGCAGCCAACGTCCCAATCTCAGCCAACGTCCCAATCGCAGCCAACGTCCCAATCTCAGCAATCGTTCCAAACTCAGCCAACGTCCCAATCTCGGCCGCCGGTCACTCTTCAACTATCGACACAATGAATCGACGCCCCGTATCTCGCAACCGTTCATCTAGATCTACCGATTCGCCCCAGTATTACTTGACTGTGTACTACCAGAATGTCAGGGGCATTCGTACGAAAACCAACGAACTTTTCCTCAACCTATCATCCTGCGACTATGACATCGTGGTTCTCACGGAGACGTGGTTGCATTCTACTATCTCGAATTCCGAAATTTCTACGTGTTACAACATTTTCCGCTGTGATCGGAGTTCAGCTACCAGTAACCTCGTACGTGGTGGTGGCGTTTTGATTGCCGTGAAATCCTCTCTCAGCTGCAGGTCTGTTCAAGTGCAAGACTGTGAGAATCTTGAACAAGCCATTGTGTGCATCAAGTTGAAGTGCTCATCGTTGTACGTGTGTGGCATCTATCTCCCACCAAACTCTCAAACAGCATTGTATGCCTCGCATTCGTCAGCCATTCAGCAACTGTGTGAAAACTCATCTGAGCAGGACATGATCGTCGTCGTGGGTGATTTCAACCTTCCTCGCCTTACCTGGGAGAGGGACGATGACATCAACGCTTTGCTGCCGTCTAATGCATCATCCGAACAGGAAATTGTTTTAGTTGAAACAATGGTTGCTTCAAGTCTCCATCAGGTTAACACCTTCCGCAACTCGACAGGCCGCATACTGGACTTGGCATTCGTCAGTGAACCGGACGACGTAGAGCTGTTGGAACCGCCGACACCCCTCCTCAAAATTGACGACCATCATAAACCGCTCGTGCTTCGGGTCGACACGAACATCGATCTCATGCAGCATGCGTCGAATCCCAATCTACATGAAACCTATGATTTTCGGCATTGCAATTTCGCTGAACTCAATGCGACCATCTCCTCCGTTGATTGGACTGGGTTGTTTCACGGTAAGACCACTGATGAGACGGTATGCATATTTTACGAAATATTGCATGGAATCCTGAACGAATATGTCCCGCGTAGACGAAGTAGGTGCCATCCATTTAAGCATCCTTGGTGGACTTCCGAGTTGCAACATCTTCGTAATGTGCTCCGCAAAGCTCGTCGGCGTTATTTTCGGACAAAAACGAATGAAAACTTGGAGAATCTTCGCGCCATTGAAGCCCATTACAACGAATGTCAAAATGCTTCATTTCGAAGTTACATCTTACGAATGGAAACGACTGCCAAGCAAAATCCCTCGTCTTTCTGGAATTTCGTTCGTAACCGAAGACGTTCTAATCGGATACCGACTGATATGACTTTCGAGAATCGTACTGCCGACTCCCCTGAAACATTAGCCGATATGTTTGCGGATTTCTTCGAAAATGTGCATTGTTCTAACTCGCCAACGTTTTCGCCCGACAATCTCAGACAGTGCCCAGTATTTGATCTGAATTGTCCGCTTTTGGAAATAACATCAGCCGATGTCGTATCAGCCCTAAAAGAACTTGACGTTTCTAAGGGGCCAGGCACCGATAACCTTCCTCCAGTGTTCCTGAAGGAATGTTCAGAATCTCTGCAAAAACCTTTGTGCGCTATTTTCAACAAATCGCTTCGCGACTGCACATTTCCGGAGCTGTGGAAGACTGCATCAATTCGTCCAATTTTCAAATCCGGCTCTTGTCACGCTATTGATAACTACCGTGGTATTTCCATTCTATGTTGCGTTGCGAAAGTGTTTGAAAGCTTAGTTCATGGCGCTCTGTATACTGCGGCTCAACCGTTTATTTCCGAGTATCAGCACGGCTTTGTTAAAAAACGATCGACCACCACGAATTTAATGACATTCACAAATTTCGTCTCAAATGCGTTCAGGAACAAAGCACAAGTTGATGCCATATATTTCGACTTCTCCAAAGCCTTCGACAGAGTTCCGCACGATCTTGCTGTTGCTAAGCTAAGTCACTTGGGCTTTCCCCGTTGGGTAACAGATTGGTTGCATTCCTATCTGACTGAACGCAAAGCATTTGTTTGTATCAACGGTACGCAATCTCGTCACTTTTCCATCACTTCAGGCGTGCCTCAAGGCAGTGTCCTAGGACCTTTAATTTTTGTGTTGTTCGTGAATGACCTCTGCTATCGGCTGAAATCTGAGAAAGTTTTGTTTGCTGATGACCTTAAGTTGTACAGGACTATTTCGTCGCTCGTTGATTGCTGCGCGCTTCAGACCGATGCTAACGAGATTCAGCTGTGGTGTTTAGAAAACGGGATGAAACTGAACACCAAAAAATGCAAGTGCATCACATTCACCCGGCGTTCCTCAAGCATTCAATTTGAGTACGCAATTGGCCCGGATATTTTGGAACGTGTTGAATCTATTCGAGATCTAGGAGTCACCATCGACTCTAAACTGCAGTTCAACGATCACATTAGCATCACGACTGCGAAAGGATTTGCTGCTCTAGGATTCGTTCGTCGCTGCACCCATAAATTCCGAGATATTTATGCGATGAAAACGCTTTACTGTTCGCTCGTTCGAAGCGTTTTGGAATACGCTGTTTGCGTGTGGTCTCCCCATCACACTACGCAGATCATCCGAATGGAGAGAGTCCAACGCTGCTTCATTCGGTACGCGTTACGTCAACTGCCCTGGTCCAATCCTGAGGACCTTCCTGACTATGGTAGTCGCTGCGCCCTGATAGCATTAGAGACGCTCTCTTCTAGACGCAAGAATTTGCAAAGATTGTTTATATTTGATCTGTTAGTAGGCAACATTAACTGTTCGTCTTTGTTAGAAAATGTGTCTTTGTATGCTCCTTCTCGACTTTTACGTGACCGTGACCTTCTGTTTGTTAGATTTTATAGGACATGCTACGGCATCAATAATCCATTAGACAAATGTATTCGTGCTTTTAATAGTGTTTGTGCTCTGTTCGATTTTCATATTTCAAAGTTTGTCTTTAAAAATAGGATTAGGAACTTAGATTAATATGCAGTCTGGGGAATTTGTATTACAATTCAAGACGGTGATAAATAAATAAATGGCAAGCACTTGGACTACATCCGAGCTGAAGCGGCCGACCAGAACAGAGCACCTAAGGATGCGCCAAGCAGCTCAAATGCAGAAAGGAGTGTGGAAAATTTTGAGACTCGGCCAGTGAACGCTGTGCAGTCGCTGAAGCCCAAGTTCGGATCGTATCGTTTTGAACCGTATCCCAGAGGACGACCAGAAGCAGAACGTTTTCAACTCTCGCCGTGGCAGTTCTCAGCAGCGGAGTTTCCGAAGCAACGAAGGAGTTCGATCCTGCATGAAATGTGGACGGCTGCATGGCCCTAAGCAGTGTAAAGCATTTCGAGCTAAATGCTACTCATGTGGCAAAGTGGGCCACTACGCTGAATACTGCCACACACCGAGGAATACCAACGCCAGTGATCATACAAACGGAGTAAAAGCAGAAGCGGAGCGGATTAACCAGGTAGATGATGCAATGTGTTCTCAATAAAGCTACTAGCTTAATGTTTTTTTTTTGGTTATACGCTCATGTCAAGGCGAAAATAAACTACAAAATTCTTTTTTTTTAAATTTCATTCACTTTCTAGTTGATCACTCAAAAGCCTGGACTACAGAAGTCTTTTACAGACCCCAGACTTGTTGATTGTTTGATTGGTACCGAACCGGTTCAATTTTTGATCGATTCTGGTGCTACAGTAAACACAATAACGGTTGCGAGCTGGAACAGAATCAAGAAAAACTGTAGATCTGTGATTCATGATCTAGTAGCATATCCGGAAGAAATTTTGAAAGCTTGCGGTCAGGAGAACTCTCTCGATGTTGAATGTTCCTTTTGGGCTTACATTGGAGTTCCCAATCAAAGAAAATTGCAGTTAGCCAAATTTTTCGTCATTAAGGGAACTCAACTGGCCTTGCTCGGTTTCGAAACTTCCCAAAAGTTGGACCTTGTTCGAGTTGGACTTCCACTAGAAATGGGAGAGGGATGCAATCGCCAAAAATATGCTGCCTTTAACCTGACAGCGGAGACTCGAGAATTTCCGAAGGTCCGCTCAGATCCTATCAAGTTCAGGATCGATGAGTCGGTAACTCCAAGGCAGATTATAAGATACAACATTCCGAAAGCTTTTGAAAGCGCCACTATCGACAGACTTCGAACAATGGAATTGAAGGGAATAATCGAGCGAGCAGATAAAGAGCATGATATCATCACCCACGTTTCACCACTTGTGTTGGTCCCTAAAGGTACTAATGATTTCCGCATAGTCATCGACTATAGAGCAGTCAACAAAGCGATCATTCGAGAACCTTATCCCATGCCATCACTGGAGAAAATCTGGTCAGACATTCCAAAAGGAACAATGTTCTTTACGAAGCTGGATTTAAAGGACGCATACTTCCACGTTGAGCTTCACGAAAGTGTGCGTCATTTCACAACTTTCATGACGGCAAATGGGCTTATGCGTTTCAAAAGATTACCTTTTGGTTTGTCATGCGCGCCCGAGCATTTCCAACGCGTGATGGAGAGAATACTAATCAGGTGCAAGAACGTCATAGTATATCTTGACGATATTCTTGTTTACGGTAGCACAATCGAGGAGCTTGAGGCAAATGTGTTGGCTGTAAAGGCTGCGCTGTATGAGAATAACCTAACCATTAACGAGAAGAAGTCTATGTATAATCAGGAATCAGTTGAATTTTTGGGGTTCACAATCGACGGCAGTGGAATTTTGCCCGCTAAACAGAAAATATCGGATATCAAAGCTTTCGGAAGACCCAAAAACGTATCCGAGGTGAGAAGTTTCCTGGGAATGATGACTTTCATAAGCCCGTTTATTCGCAATTTTGCGCATAAGACCAAACCTCTGCGAGATCTGTTGTCAGCGGATTCAAAATTCGAATGGGACGATGAGCGACAGAATGCCTTCGATGCACTCAAAGATGCAGCAGAGAATGATTTGACGAAGCGTGGCTACTTTGACGAGAAGGATAATACCGTTCTGTATACCGATGCGTCACCCTGGGGAATCGGTGGAGTTCTAGTACAGGAATCAGGAGGCATGGTAAACCGCAGAATCATAGCCTGTGCATCAAAGAGTCTGACCGCGGCAGAATGCCGTTATCCACAGCTACATAGGGAGGCACTAGCTATTATCTGGTCAATGGAGAGGTTTGCGTACTATCTTTTGGGAAGGAAGTTCACGTTAAGGTGTGATAGCGAAGCTCTCATGTTCATGACTAAAGCTAACGGAAAAGATGTAGGGAAGCGAATCCTGTCTAGGGCTGAAGGTTGGATGATGCGTATGGATCATTACTGTTTCGAGTTTGAACATGTGTCGGGCAAAGACAACATTGCTGATGCAGCCTCCAGAATTGGCAATACAAGGAACGATCCGCAATTTGGGATGGATAAGGAACCCCATGAGTTATGCTCGGTTACAGCAGACACAAGTATCATCAACAACCACCTGTTGGCGTTGACCACGGCAGAAGTGAAAGAATCGTTAGCCAAAGATGATGAGCTCCAATCTGTAATCCGGTGGCTTAAAAATACTGCACAATGGCCCGAGCAAATCGCACGGTACCAAGCTTTCCAAAATGATATGTACGTCCATGGTTCGTTGTTGATGAAACTCGAAAAGATGGTTCTGCCCAGTGTATTACGCGCTCGTGCATTGCGACTCGCGCACCGCGGCCATCCTGGGATGTCCACGATGAAGAATTTCCTGAGGCAAGGGTTATGGTGGCCTGGTATGGATCGGCAGGTGGAAGATTTTGTAAGAAGCTGCCCGGAGTGCCAGTTAGTGACCTCGGTAAGTCGCCCATTGCCGATCACGATGACGGAATTACCCAAAAACCCATGGGATTATGTCTCTATGGATTTTTCAACGGCCTCAGATGTATGTAGTTGGAAAGCTCTCGTGCTGACGGACAACTATTCGCGATTCCTGGTTGCGTTGCCCATGGATAAGACGGATACGGATGCAGTTAAGAAGGCACTTCAGCGTGTTTTTAACACATACTACTTGCCAAAAACTATGAAAGCGGACAATGGCCCTCCGTTCAACAGCACTGAACTCAAAACGTGGCTGCAAAACGAGTGGGGAGTGAAGCTTATCCACAGCACTCCACTGAACCCGACAGAAAATGGATTAGTGGAAAGAAGTATGAAGGGAATTAACAAAATATCTGCAATTGCAAGACTGGGGAAGAAAAATTGGAAGGACGCATTGGCCGACTACGTGGCAGCGTACAACTCTTGGCCGCACCATGTTACAAAGATTCCACCAGCTGAGTTAATGTTCGGGAGGACTGTGAGAAGCCTGCTGCCGGATATACGGACGGATTCCCAGCAGATCATGGATGAGGAATTGCGAGATCGAGACCAAGCGGCTAAATTCAAACGCAATGCTAAGGAAGATGTTAGGCGAAAGGCTTCTGAACTGAACATTAAGGTAGGAGACATTGTTTTGGTAAGTCAGCCGAAACGTGATAAAACGGATACGCAATATAAGAATGCTTTTCATGAAGTGATCAAAATCACTGGCGCTGGACGAGTAACGATTAAGGACTTGACTACGCAAAAGGTCTATGAACGCAACGTAAAATTTCTGAAGAAATTTGTTGAGCCCCAGATGAGTAAGTAATTACACTTTCTGTCGCGATACGTATTTCATACAAAAGTAATAATTCACTAATTGTATTTTTCTATTATCATTTTCTTTATTTTTGTCAGTTCTGGGAGAGGAAGAGGACCTAGGATCGCAAGTTTCTCAGGACGTTCAGCAGGAACTAAACGAAAGCACCATCGATCCCACACCAGTGGCAACTGGATCGTCCTCGTCTAAAGACTCAAATACTGAAGATCAACCATTATCTAAACGCCGAAATACTCGAGAGATCAAACGACCACAAAGATACTTAAATACTGTTCACGACAATTAATATGCACGTTTTTAACCATTTGTTTTGGGGGAGGATGTGGTATTCCAAGTTAAGTGTGCATTATAACTAGTTCTAGGGTACTGCAGGTTTAGTGTGTAAGAGATGGCTAGAGAAGAAAGAAGTCAAATAAATAAGAGCTGGTGTTAAACCTGTGAATGGACTGTGTATATGATGAGACGGTGTTCCGAAAGATCTGGGGAGTATCACAAATATTACACATGAACAGCTGCAACCAACTGGTTGCGATAAAGATATCTCCAGGAGTTCCTCAGAAATTCCTCCATAAGTTCCGCGATAATTGCTCCAGGAGTTCCTCGGGAATTCTTCCAATTGTTCTTCGGGAATTCCTCCAGGAGTTCATCAGAAATTTCTCCCACAGTTCCTCGAGAATATCTCCATGAATTTCCCGATAATTCTTCCAGGAGTTCCCTGGAAATATCTCCAGAAGTTCTTCGGGAATTGCTGCAGGAGTTCCTCGAAAATTCCTCCTGGAGTTCCTCGGGAATTCCTTGAGGAGTTCCCCGGGTATTCATCCATGGCTTCCTCGGAAATTCCTTCTGAAATTCCACGGGACTTCCTCCACGAGTTCCTCGGAAATTCCTCCAAGAGCTCGTCGAGAATATCTTCAGAAATTCATGGAGAATTCCTTTAGGAGTTCCCCGGAAATATCTCCAGGAGTTCCTCGGAAATTCCATAAGGTGTTCCTAGGGAATTCTTCCAGGTGTTCTTCGGGAATTTCTCCAGGAGTTCCTCAGAAATTCCTACAGCAGTTCCTCGAGAATAAGTCAAGAAATTTTACGATAATTCCTCCAGGAGTTCCTCGGGAATTATTCTAGGTGTTCTTTTGGAATTCCTCCAGCAGTTCCTCGAGAATATGTCCAGAAATTTCTCGATAATTGGGTTGTTTAAAGTATTAAATATTGCTGTTTTCTATAGCCTAATCGAAAAAGCTAATTTTTCTGAGTATAACGTGATTTTATTGCGTTCCAATTCCTTTGTTTTGATGGTTAAATAAACAAAACAGTTTTAATTTCCGTGGATAGAATGAGTTCAATCGATAAAATGACAGTTCGCCCTGAACAAAACAAATTCTCCATACAAACTTTAAATGCATTTTAAAAATAGTTCCCGGGCACAAAAATTATGAAATTTTGGAATTCGACTAATTTTTATACGGAGATTCTGATTATGAAATAAGCTGGATACCCTCAAAGAACCCAATTCTTCCAGGAGTTCCCGGGAAATATCTCCATGTGTTCCTCAGGAATTCCTCCAGTTGCTCGGGAATTGCTCCAGAAGATCCCCGGAAATTCCTCCTGGGGTTCCTCAGGAATTCCTACAGGAGTTCCCCGGGAATTGATCCCTGACTTCCTCGGAAATTCCTCCTGGAATTCCACGGGACTTTCTCCACGAGTGCCTCAAAAACTGTGGTTCCTCGAGAATATCTTCAGAAATTCATGGAGAATTCCTCCAGAAGTTCCCCGGAAATATCTCCAGGAGCTCCTCGGTAATTCCTTAAGAAGTTCCTCGGGAATTCTTCCAGATGTTCTTCGTAAGTTATTCCAGAAGTTCATCAGAAATTCCGCAGTTCCTCGAGAATATCTCCAGAAATTCCACGATAATTGTTCCAGGAGTTCCCCGGAAATACCTCCAGGAATTTCTTTTTTTTCGATTCCGTCTGAACTTCCTCTGGAATTCCTCTTGGTGTTCCTCTGAGTTCGTCCAGGAATCCCTTCACTAATTCCTCAGAAATTCCTCCAGCAGTTTTTCGAGAATATCTTCAGTAATTCCTCGATAATTGTTTCGGTGTTCCCCGGAAACATCTCCAGGAGTTCCGCGTGCATTCCTCCAGGAGTTTCTAGGAAATTCTTCTTGGAGTTTCTCGGGAATTCTTCCAGGTGTTCTTCTGGAATTCCTCCAGAAGTTCCTCAGAAATACCTCCAGCAGTTCCTCGACAATATCTCCATGGAGAAATTCCTTGATAACTCTTCCAGGAGTTCCCCGGAAATATCTCCAAGAGTTCCTCTGAAATTCGTCCAGAAGTTCCTCGGAAATTCCTTCTGAACTTCCTCCAGGAGTTCCTCGGAAATTCCATTTGAACTTCCTCGGGAATTCCTCTTGGTGTTGCTCTGAGTTCGTCCAGAAATTCCTTCGCTAGTTCCTCAGAAATTCCTGTAGCAGTTCCTCGAGAATATCTCCAGAAATTACTCAATAATTCCTCCAGAAGTTGCCCGGAAACATCTCCAGAAATTCCTATGAAATTCCTGCAGAAGTTCTTCCGGAATATCTTCAGAAGTTCCTCAGTTATTCCTCCAGCAGGTCCTCCAGAATATCTCCAGAAATTCCTCGATAATTCATCCGGGAGTTTCCCGGAAATATCTCCAAGAGTTCCTTTAAATTCCTCCAAGAGCTCCTCTGGAATTCCTTGGTGTTCCTCTGAGTTCGTCCAGGAATTCCTTCACGAGTTCCTCAGAAATTCCTTCAGCAGTTCCTCGCGAATATCTTCAAAAAATTCTTCCAGGAATTCCCCGGAAATATCTCCAGAAGTTCCTCGGAAATTCCTTCAGAAGTTTTTCGAGAATTCTTCCAGGTATCCTTGGGAAATTCTTCCATGAGTTTCTCAGACATTCTTCTTGCAATTCCTCGAGAATATCTCCAGAAATTCCACGGTAATTCCTCCGGGGTTCCCTGGAAATATCTCTAGGAGTTGCTCGGAAATTCTTCTTTCTTCCTCTGAATTCATTTAGAAATTCCTTCACGAGTTCCTCAGAAATTTCTTCAGCAGTTTCTTGAGTATATTTCCAAAAAAAAAATCCCGGAAATTTCTCCAGGAGTGCCTCGGACACTCCTTTAGAAGTTCTTCGGGAAATGCTTAAGAAGTATCTCGGAAATTCCTCCTGGAGTTCCTCGGAAATTACTCCAGGAGCTCCTCGGGGATTCCTCCAGGTGTTCCTTTGAAATTGCTCAAGGATTTCTTCGGGAATTGCTTCACTAGTTTCTCCGATATTCCTCCAACAGTTCCCCGGGAATATCTCCAGAAATTCCTCGATAATTCTTCTGGGAGTTTCACAGAAATATCTCCTGGAGTTTCTAGGGCATATCCCCAGGAGTTCCTCGGAAATTCCTTCAGGAGTTCCTCGGGAATTCTTCCAGGTGTTCCTCTGGAATTCCTCCAGGAGTTCATCGGAAATTCCTTAGTGTTCCTCTGAGTTTGTCCAGGAATTCCTTCACTAGATCCTCAGAGATTCCCCAGCTCGAGAATATCTCCAGAATGTTCCCCGGAAATATCTCCAGGAGCTCCTCGGAAATTCTTCCTGGTGTTCCTCTAAATTCATTCAGGAATTCCTTCACGAGTTCCTCAGAAATTCCCCCAGCAGTTTGTCGAGTATATTTTTAAAAATTCCCCGTGAATTCCTTTAAGGTTTTCCCGGAAATATCTCCAGGCGTTCCTTGGAAACTCCTTTAGAAGTTCCTCGGAAAGTGCTTCAGAAGTATCTCGGAAATTCCTCCTGGAGTTTTTCGGAAACTACTCCAGGAGCATCTCGGGGATTCCTCCAGGAATTCCTAGGAAATTCTTCCAGGTGTTACTTGGAAATTTCTCCAAACGTTCCTTAGAAATTTCTCCAGGAGTGTCCTAGGAATTGCTCCAGGAGTTCCTCGAAAATTGCTTCATGAGATCCTCGGAAAATCCTCCTGGTTTTCCTCGGGAAAACCTCTGGGAGTTCCTAGGGAATTCCTCCAGGGAATCCCCGGGAATTCCTTCTGAAGTTCTGCAGGAATTCTATGGGAATTCCTCCAGGAGTTCTCCAGAAATTCCTCCTGGATTTCCTCGAAAATTTCTCCAGAAGCTCCTCGGAAACTCCTCCGAGTTTTTTTTTTCAGTAGTTCCCCGGGAATAGCTCCAGGAATTCCTTGAGATTTGCTCTAGGAGATCCTCGAAAATTCCTCCGGAAGTTCCCTGGAAATATCTCCAGTAATTCCTCCTGGATTTCCTCGGAAATTTCTCCCAGAGTTCCTCTGGAATTCCTCCAGTGGCTCCTTTGGATTTTTTCTAGGAGTTTTTCGGGCATCCCTCCAGGATTTTTCGGGAATTTCTTCAGGAGTTCCTCGGCAGTACCTCCAGGAGTTCCTTTGGAATTGACCCAGGAGTTCCTTGGGAATCTCCTGCAGGAATTTCGTGAAACTTCGTAGAAATTTCTGAGGAACTCCTGGAGAAATTTTTGAGACACTCCTGCTGGAAGAATTTCCGAGAAACTCCTGAAAGAATTCACGAGGCACTAGTGAACGAATTTCTGATGAACTTTAGGAAGAATTCCAGAGCAACTTCTGGAGGGATTCTCGAGAAATTCTGGAACAATTTCTGAGGAATTCACGAGATACTCTTGGAAGAATTTCCGATGAGCTTCTGAAGGAATTTCCAACGAACTCTAGTAGGAATTGCAGTGGAACTTCTGGAGGAAATCCCGAGGAGAAAAATCAGTCGAACTGCGGGAGGAACTCCTGGAGACATTTCCGAGCAACTTCTGAAGGAATATCCTTGATACTTTTGGATGAGTTGCCGGGAAGCTCCTGGGAAACAAGTAGTTGGGAGTTGGGTTCACCTAATGAGATTACAATCATATACCATTAACGATTGCATCATATTCATCTACTTCCGTTTGTCTCGAGTTCGTCGAAAACTGATGGTGCTCTAGAGCAACCATGGGAAGTAGAGGGTTAAATTTTTAGCAAAATTTCCAAAAATATATGAAGAAATGTATTGTTTTCAATAAGAAAAAAAAAAACAATTTAAAAATTCTTTCTCGACTTTTATTTGATATATTATACATATGTAGGCGAGTTATAGTAAAAAATTCAACTCAATCGGAGCATTGATTACGAAGAATGAGATGTGTGAAGTGCTTAAAAACATAACAAAAATCGATTTCAAATCATCAGCCTTGTATGGAAAGTCGAAAAAATTTCCGCTCTGCTGTAATTTTTTTCCTTCTCGTTTTCGAACTTAGGGCATGATTCTACACCAAAAATGATCATTAGCTTACCGAGCTCAAAAATCCTGTAAACTAGTGTTATCGAGGAGCTCCTAAAAAAAAAATGCCCAGGAACTCCTGTAAGAATTCCCGAGGAACTCCCGGAGATATTCCTGAGAAACTCCCCCTCTTTTTTAATTATTGATCTATTTCTAATACATAATTGATTGTTAATCATGTTTATATGTTTATAATGTTTATTTCCAGGATGGCTACGCAGCCATATTCGAGTCAGTGTTGTATTATCCCTGGCGCCGGCGGGAATAATCGTTTCCTTTTTCTTCTAAAGTATCAAGATGGCTCGCGTACCAAAAAAAAAACATTTGAAGCGTTTGAACGCCTCCAGGGTTACTTTTGCCCCGCGTCGATCCACTGGCCCAAACTGCTTGAGTTGTCAGAAACACGTCTTGACCGAGGTCACCAAGATCTGCAGCGTCACATCTAAATCGATGTCAAGGTTCGCATTGACCTCAACTACCCGGCCGGATTCATGGATGTCATCAATCTTTAATGTACGGCGTCGTTTTAATGTTCACCGTACTACCCCGGAGGAAGCCAAGTACAAGCTCCTGAAGGTGAAATGCGTTCAGATAGGCCTAAACAAGGTGCCGTTTATCATAACCCACTTTCCGGATCTGAGCATCCACCAGAATGATTCGCTACGATATCGCCACGGGTGATGGACGTGCTCAAGCTCGAACCCGATATGTGCATGCATGACCATCTATCCGAATTTTGTTCGTTGCGGAACTAGGATCCAGCGTGACAAGCACTTGGGATCGTGAGAAATCGTGTACTTCGAGAATGCCAACGAACACGTATTCGCCACCCGTCTGACCAACGTTTTGATTATCGACAAACCCACCAAGGCTTTCATATCGCTGCCAAGAAGCAAGGTTGTCAAGCGATTGGCCAGCAAGGCTGCTCACTATTAAGAAAGATGGAATACAAGTGTACAAAGGCCCGCATAACCAAAGCGAGATTCGCAATTTCCGATTGGTTTATATTTTGGATTTTCTCGAGATATATAGGTAGTGGTAGTATTGTCCTGCATGCAAAGAAAGCTCTCATTTCATTTGTAAATGCTAATAAAACATTAAGATCATGTGCAGGCTCTATCCATAGACTAATTTCTATCCCGCTTGGGACAAAAATAATAAAAAAGCAATAAACTTTATAGTTCAACGCTTAGTTGTTTTAGTGTTTATTGATTGTTCATTGCCGTCTCTTCTATTGCTGATTAAATTGTGTTTTTATTCTTTTTCGACTTGAATTTAATATAGATCTAGTATCATAGATTTACTTCAGCTATATAACATTCTAAGCGAAAAAGAATGAAAATGCAATTTAATCGGCTATAGAAGGGCCTTTGAAATCGTTTCCATTTCACATCGCTTCATTCACGTCGTATAAATGTACGTCGAATAAATTACATCGCAAGATTTACATCGGATCTGTATAGTTATCGAGCGGAAATATCATAAAGGTAGGTGCTCAAATGGCACAAATTTCCCAAATGGAGGAGAACGTGCCTCTGGAGCCGACCTACTGAAGGTAGGTGCTCTATCGTCGATGTCATCAAAAGCCGATAGCGACAGAAATTCGGGAGCGAAAGTGGAGGTGGGTCGGCCACACTATACGCAGGGGCAGAAACGAAATCTGCAAACAAGCGTTAGACTGGAACCCAGCAGGACATCACAGCAGAGGTAGACCCAGAGGCTCATGGCGGCGCAGCCTCAATAACGAAATCAAGCAAGTCAACAGAAATTTGAACCTGGCCACAGGTCAAGGCGATGACTGGCAATCGCTCAGGATGGAAATCTTTCAATTCGACTCTGCACCACCGTGGGTGCCCAGGACTGAAAGTAAGTATAAAGGTGCCTTCATCGACAAAAAAATGTTTTGAAAAATGTTCAAACAGTGTTAAGTTTTTTTTATTAATTTATCTTAAATACGGTTTTTAATATGTACACCTCGTCCTTTTTTTACGTCCATGCTTGGCTGATCGACAAAAAATTCTACCGCTAAGACAATGATCAAACTCAACAGTTTTATATTTTTTAAAACATCTTGGTGATTAGGAGAAGTATATAAAAATATAAAAATGTGTATTTTGATCATTATTTTGTCGGTAGAATTTTTTTTCGCTAAGCCAATAGTGGACGTAAAATAAGGTTTGGGTGTAGCACCTTTTTTAGTTTTTGTTTCCTAAACATTTGAAATAACTTTTAAAATATTTTTCAACCATGGGCGTGTTAAACAGTACATATTTCTTCATGGTTTCCATGTGTTTAAATGTTTTTATCTTAGTTCATTTTGCTCTGAAAATTAGATGAAAACTTGATTTATTTAGAAATTGTTAACAATTGAGGGGGTTAGAAGCAAAGGGGTGTAAGTGACAAAAACCCACTTTCGAGTAAATGAGGTTTAAAGTTTTTCACCAATTTTTCATCACATACAAAATGTATGGAGTTTCAAAATCGACTCAATTTTCTACGATTTATTGTAATTTTTCTAATCATCGCAAAAATAATCTTAAAAAAGTTCCTAGAAGCTTGAATTCTGGAGAATTTTTTTATATGCTCAGCTCAAAATCGACAAAATGGTCACTTACACCCCTTTGATTCTGGGCCCCTCAATCATAAGGTATCCCATATACGTAACCAATGAATATTTTGACAAAAAATTTAGAGATCCTTTATGACAATGACCTCCTTATTGTATCCTAATCCAAAAAAGTTTAATTCATTAGGATTATTTCATGAAAAATCATCAAATACCGCAAAAAAATGGAATGTCGCATTTTTATGGATCATACTGTACATTGCATATGTGAGATCCATACTAGAATATTGCAGCATAGTTTGGTCACCATATTCCGTCACGCATGAGGAGCGAATCGAATCTGTACAAAAGCAATTCTTATTGTTCGCACTCCGTAAATTAGGCTGAACAAGGTTTCCTCTTCCTTTATACAAAGCCCGATGTATGCTACCCAGACTACTAGTAGTCGTATAAGATACATATTTCATAAGATGATAAAGTGGAGGCTATATGCGTGCATACCTCCATTTAGGCGTATTAGTAGTA
>NC_085138.1:242257689-242298177 GCF_035046485.1 Aedes albopictus
TGTACGTAATATGACTTAGGCGCTGTCCATACACTACGTAGATTAATTTATGCCATCTCAGACCCTCCTACCCCCCTAGACTTTTGTCGATACGACAATTTCGAAATTTATATAGAACGTAGATTTGGCCAGACCCCCCCCCCCCCCATCCTATTGGTCAACGTAGTTTATGGACGGGTCCTTAGAGGAAAGAGTGCCAATTTTCACTGTCATTGCAATGTGATTTATTTCTGTTACGGTTCAGTCACTTCCTTTGGTAGTCACGCTTATGAATGAAAGACCCATGCCGGCTTTCATTCAAGAAATACACAGCTGTGTGCTATATTTTTAGAATAAATTTGGCGCTAGAACGTATTTGAGAAGCGTGACGTTCGGTAATGATGATTGTGAAAATGGGTCGATCAATTTTCTATCATGGCTTACAGATACAGAATATAACTACTGTTGTAATTTCCTTGACTTCCTTGGGCATAGAGTATCTTCGTGCCTGCCACACGATATACGCATGCAAAATGGTCATTGGCAGAGGAAGCTCTCAGTTAATAACTGTGGAAGTGCTCATAGAACACTAAGCTGAGAAGCAGGCTTTGTCCCAATGAGGACGTTACGCCA
Organism: Aedes albopictus; assembly: GCF_035046485.1. Classification (NCBI taxonomy): domain Eukaryota; kingdom Metazoa; phylum Arthropoda; class Insecta; order Diptera; family Culicidae; genus Aedes; species Aedes albopictus. The sequence continues at coordinate 242,258,302 of NC_085138.1, forward strand.
AGAAGAAAGAAGAACTACTGTTGCGAGTGTAGACCTGAAAATGAGGTCTTACTTTTCCGAGAGTATTTTGGTTGGTCAGGTGGAATAGTTAATAGGGTCATAGGTCAAGGGTCAAGATCCTTGATTATAGCTGAATATGTGATGCTATATTTTAATTTTATTGCAAAATTAACTACTGTATCGGTTGTAGATGTGGAGGACTCTGTTGTACGTAGGAGTCGCCTCCATTCTACTCGGTCCATGGCTGTGCATCTCCAGTTCCGCACTCCGCGAAGAGTCCGCAAATCGTCCTCCACTCGATCGACCCACCTAGTTTGCTGCGCACCACGTCTTCTTGTACCGGTCTCAAGAACTATTTCAATCGGGTTGCTATCAGAAATTCTGACGACGTGACCCACCTTCTCACCTTCTCCAAGACCCACCTTCCATCTGCACTCCGCCGTAGACGGTACGCAAAACCTTACGTTCGAAAACTTCAATGACACGTTGATCCTCTGCACGTAGAGTCCATGTTTCGTGCCCATAGAGGACTACCGATCTAATCAGCGTTTTGTAGATAGGTAACTTCGTGTGACGTAGAGTTTTCCGGAGTCCAAAGCAAGCTTGATTCCCTAAAAAATGCGCATCTTAATTTCTCTGCCGGTGTCGTTGTCGGCGGTCACCAGTGAGCCCAAATAAATACATTTTTCAACCATCTCGTTTCCATCACCGTCGATAGAAATTCGGGGTACCGGGCACGTTAATTTCTACCTAGAGCCATTAGCGTTCACGTACATTGTCTTCGGCACATCAATGACTAATCCGATGCGTCTGGCTTCATTGTTTAGTCGGATGTACGTTTCCGCCATCGTCTCAAATTTGCGAGCTATAATATCAATATCATCAGCGAAACCAAGCAGCTGAACGGACTTCGTGAAAATCATTCCATTCGTGTTTATCCCCAATCTCCTTATTATACTCTCTGAAAAAATCTTAAACAACAAGCACGAAAGACCGTCATCTTGCCGTAACTGTGAGATTCAATGAGACTCGAACTACGTACATCACTCGATCTATCGTCGCCTTGATCAGTCGTATCAGTTTAGAGGCTCTTCATAAACCACGTTGACCAAATTTTGGTCATCTCAGAGTAGACTTTCGTACAGAAAAAATATTAAAATTTGTATGGTACGTAGACTTTGGTCAGAACGTGTTAACACCCCCATCCTCTCTCCAAAAAGTCTACGTGGTTTATGAACGGCCTCTTATCCGGGAATCCGTATTCGTGCATAATCTGCCATAGCTGGCCTCGATCGATTATATCATACGCCGATTTAAAATTGATGGACAAGTGATGTGTGGGCACGTTGTATTCGCGGCATTTCTGCAACACCTGGCGAATGGCGAACATCTGGTCCGTTGTAGCGCGTTCACCCATGAATCTAGTCTAATATTGCTCCACGAACTGAAATTGCAATCGGTGATAGACGGCGGCATAAAATTTGAGAGAGTATCTTGTAGGCAGCGCTCAGTAGTATGATTTCGCGATAGTTCCCGCAATCCAACTTGACGCCTTTTTGTAGATGGAACACACGATTCTTTCCATCCATTCCTCCGATAATATTCCCAAATCCTGGTTTAGTGCTCTCACCAGTGCTTCTCCACCGTATTTTAGAAGCTTGTGCTCCAGCGGCTTTATTGTTCTTCATTCGGCCAACCTCCTCCTCAATCTCTTGAAGGTTAGGGGCCGGAAGTTTTTCGTCCTGCCAACGTTCTTCTAGATCTGTTACCACGTCACCTTCGGTGCTTGCAACGTCGCCATTAAGGTGCTCATTGCTGCCGCCACCTCTCGACCACCTCACGCTCACGCATTTTCACTCATGTTGCATTCTTCTCGGTCTTCAACAGTTCACGTTCGCCGTCGTACCAGTCGTTTCTGTGAATCGGAGTCATAAAGTCTAGTATTGCAGCCGAGGAACTACTTTTGGCGGATCGGATGCCCCTCCAGCCATTTTCAAGTGTAGCCAAGCTGCTTTTCAATTGGAAGGGCCACTGCTAGAGAGATGGGAAGACATCAAAAAAAATACGAAGATCAACCTGGATCTGTTTCTAGAGATAGTCAACTTCTGTCTCGAGTGTAGTTATTTTTCATATAAAGGAATATACTACAAGCAGATCTTCGGCACAGCAATGGGCAGTCCGCTGTCCCCCATCATTGCACACCTGGTGATGGAATCCCTTCTGGATAATGTGGTGAGCCGTCTAAACTTTCCCATACCTCTCATAAAGAAGTATGTCGACGACCTGGTCCTTGCGCTACCACCAGACAAGGTAGTAGAAGTTATAAACATTTTCAACAGCTTCAATGAAAATATCCAGTTCACTCTCGAAATGGAACAGAATGGCAGCCTCCCATTCTTGGACATGGTTTTAGTTCGGCAACAGGATCAAACGATTCGTACTGAATGGTATAGTAAACCCATGTCATCAGGTCGTCTATTGGATTTTCTGTCGGCTCACCCACTGCATCTCAAAATGAACACGGTCAATAACTTCATACGGAGAGTACGTGAATTCACCACAAATCAATCCAAGGATGCGGCGGACAACACGATAGATGTCCTCCTGAAGTTGAACCATTATCCGGCACCCGCGACACCGTTTGCTGAATAGGGGTATCACTCCAAGAACCAATGCTCCTCCTGCAGTTGAGCATGAAATCGTCTACAAACCTATGATATTTGTGAACGATTTAACACAACGTTTGAAGAAGTCACTCGAAGCCACACTGCCAAATGATGTTCTTGCCACACGATATGAGAAAACCACCAAACGATTATACAGTAACATGAAGGACGTCATACCCCCGGAGATGCGGAACAATGTCATCTACCGCATTCCCTGCAATGACTGTGCAGCAAGCTATGTAGGGTTAACAACTACCCAACTGAAAAAAACGGATCAGCGGACATCGTTCAACCATAAACCTTCTCGAAGAACTGGTTTCCAGCAACAGCGACAGCCCCAGGACGAAATTCGAATTGGAACGATTGAAGGAAAAAACAGCACTCCTGCAACACAGCATTGATGAGCAACATCGTTTTGATTTAGAAAAAACTCAAATCCTAGACCAACACAGAAGGCAAACAGCTCTTCCAATTCTCGAGGTTTGTCACATTCTAAACACACCTCACACCATCAACAAGAGATCAGATATCGAATGTTTGAGTTCTATGTATGCAGGCATATTCCACACACTCCACACAAAACAATCTAAAGGTACCAACACAGCAACAATAACAGAAATACCCAATAGTTACCAAAGCGAATCAAACCACGTTGTACCCACTTAGGTTCCACAAATATTCACCACTTAGCTTAAACAAATTGGCCGTTGGTAGTGTTGTTAGAAGCACGAACCGAATTCTGCGAATATTATTAGTGTTCTAGAGTACATAATTAGTTTATCATATATGCTTAAGAATGTTACTGATGCTATATGTATTTCAGAGTGGATCCCAACGTTTTTTAAAATATTGTTTTAGACGGATTATGCTTTCACAAAGCTTTTCAGAACGAAAGCGATTAACACTTCTGTAAGCCTCTTTTTAATGTTTTATGTTTAGTATATATAGTAAAATTATCTTGTCTCAAATATAGAATTCCCTGAAGAAGATGTAATAAACATCGAAACGTCGGATGAAGGAGAATATCTGATCGTTTGATTGCAATTGCGACTGCCAAGCCGAAAATCGTCCCAGGTTTGCCACTGCTAACTTCTGCGCGTAATCTTGAGCAACTTCTACGTTAAGCAACCGCTCGATTTTGAGTCGCGGCATTCGACTTCGACGCGTGGTAAAAACCGTCGAAAGTTTTGAGCACACGCATACATCGACTAGATAGTAATCCGAATCTATATTCGCACTGCGGTATGTGCTGACATTGGTTATATCTGAGAAGAATTTACCGTCGGTTAGAATGTGGTCGATTTGGTTTTCTGTTTGATGGTCGGATGATCTCCAGATGGCTTTGTGGATATCTTTGCGGGGGAAGAAGGTGCTTCGGACTACCATACCACGGAAGACTGCAAGGCTTACGCATCGCTGGCCGTTATCATTCGATACGGCGTCAGGCTGTTTCGTTCGATTAGCGGTTTGTACATTTCCTCCCTTCCTACCTGCGAGTTCTTGTAGCCGACAACGATTTTCACGTCACGCGGTGAGCAACCACCGTATGTTTGCTCAAACTGTGCGTAGAACGCTTCGTTCTCGCCATTAGATTTGCCTTCGTGTGGACAGTGTACGTTGATGCTTAACATGCTCAACACAACATGCACATCCTTGCGTTGATCGGCTGCCAGCCCATCACACGTTTTCGCATCTTACCCAACACTATAAATTCTGTTATCAGTTCCTTGGTGGTGCCACAGATTTGGTAGAAGGTAGCTGCTCGATGCCCACTTTTCCACACTTTCTGTCCAGTCCAACAAAGTTCCTGCAACGCCACGCTGTCAAAATTGTGGGGATGTAGTTCGTCGTAGATTATTCTGTCACATCCTGCGATACCTAGTGACTTGCAATTTAATGTTCCAATCCAAGTTACCAATAGAAGTCCTTATTTCGTCGCGTGGGTCTTTGCCGATTGTATCGTGTTGTATTTTCTGCTTTTTTATTTGTAATGAGGCTTATTGGGCCTACGCCAACACTCCTGTCTCACCGGAAGACCATCGTGCCAGTTCTATTTAGCCTCCTAATCAACACTGGGACGACCACGCTGTTGGGGCTACCGCCTTGGATCTAGCTGTGCATGATGCAGCATTTCTTACTCAGCCGTCGCATGTCAGAACAGACGATGTTCGAGCCGCACCTACTTGGTGAACAGACGCTCGGCGCTTGGGACGTGCCTTCTCAATGTAGCTGAAGTCAGAACTCGAGCTCGAACAAATAACTGGCTCATAACTACAGCATACCAAAGTTAAGTATCATACCAAGACAAGGTATTGGTCTGTTACCCAGGTATTGAAAATAACTTATTTTGGTAACGAGTTATTGGTGTGGTGTTAAGGACGGCAGCCAATTAAACGCCCCATAATAAATTAAAAAGTTTCCATAAATAATTCGGAAATTGCCAATAAATAAATAGGGGTGGAAGCAATAATAAACTAGAAAAGTTCCATAAACAATTCAAAAAGCACATAAATAAATCAAAACTTCCCATAAATAATTTATTTTCGAGCAATAAAAAAATGCCAGAATTTCCACAAATAAATCAACAATTGCAATAAAAAACTACATTTTTTCCAACAAAAAATTTCGAACATACTACATCACAGAACTATTATGATAGAAAAACTGAAACTATGCGTGCAATTTAACAGACAATCGCTTGCTGTCCGAACTCGCTAACGCTCGTCGGACTTCAAAAAGGGATAACAACTCTGTTCGCATTCTACCGGGAAAACTCTTGGATCTGTGGATTGCCTAGATCCGAATTGACGCAGTTACGACGCGTCGGATTTCGGAAACTTCGGCGGCCTTCTGCCGCCTCAGTTCCTCAATCCTCTATGCGGTTTCGCCGCATGGCTCGGCCAAAACTTTTACTTTACTCATTGTTTCGTATTTATTGCTAAATTTTCAATTGCTTTTTTGATGTTTTTCAATTGCGAATTTTTAAATTATTTATGGAAAAATCAGATTTATTTATGGAAAATTTAAACTTTTATGATGGAAAAAATGTAGTTATTTATTGCAATTTTTGAATTATTTGTGGAAATTCCGACAATTTTTATTGCTCGAAAATCAATTATTTATGGGAAATTTTGATTTATTTATGCACTTTTTGATTTGTTTATGGAAATTTTATAGTTTATTGTTGCTCCCACCCTTACTTCTTTATTGGCAATTTCTAATTTTGGTATGGAAAATGATCACTTTTCTATGAGTCGTTTATATTTAAGCCGTTAAGGACTGCTTGAGGTATTATTCAATTTTGGAAAAATCGGTATTTCAACATTATTATTAAGGTATTGCCATACCTGCTATCATTATTTACGTGTAATGCGCAGAATATATACCAGTTATTATTTTAGGTATTTTACCTCTTATGCAGGGCTTCTTAATACATACCTCATTCAGGTTTCAGGTATTCAGTTTTCGGGGGTCTCCAGTTAGCCTAGTGGTTAAGGCTATGGATCGCCAATCCGGAGACGGCGGGTTCGATTCCCGTTCCGGTCGGGAAAATTTTCTCGACTCCCTGGGCATAGTGTATCATTGTGCTTGCCTGACAAAATACAAATTCATGCAATGGCAGGCAAAGAAAGCCCTTCAATTAACCCTCTAATACCCAATCCCGCCTTTAGACGAGGTATAGTTTGAGCATTTTTGTAATTTTTGTTTTGTGGAAAATCATTTTTTTTTTATTTTTGGCTGATATTTAGGACTGTTCTGTATATCTCAAAATGGTTTTTGGTGTATTTTAAAGCGTATTTACATTTTCTAAAAATCATTGAAAAATTGATGTTTTAGTCACCTTTTAGAAGTCATTGTTTATTTTGTATTCAATCGCTATAATTAACACATTTTAATTTTTTCCCAAATCATTCTATCCTTGTTTAACAGTTTAAGGGAATCGAATACACTCTAAAAATATCTTCTTTAAAATTACACGGAAAATAAAATTTTCTGTGAAAAAATTTTAAAATAATAATATTTCAACAATAATCATAAAATCTCAAAATGTTTTCATCTCAAAAAATCCGTTCCCCAAATTGGCTTCCAGGAAAAATATAAAAGTGTGGGGATGTTCAAAAATAAAAATTAGAAAAATCAAAAAATTAAAATCACGAAATCGAGAATTGAAAAGAATCATCTTCCAAAACATGTTTAAATCGATTTTAGATGACGAAAAATGATATTTAGATCAAAATCAAAAATTTGGGTATTAGAGGGTTAATAACTGTGGAAGTGCTCAAAAGAACACTAAGTTGAAGCGAGGCAGGCCAAGTCCCAGTGGGGACGTCGAGCCATGAAGAAGAAGAAGAAGAAGATTCGGTTTTTCATACCTGAGTTTGGTATTCTTCAGCTATTTTCTCCTGCTCGGGAAGGACTACAGTGCCCGGGCTGCACAACCAGCTAAGCACACAACTCTTAACTGGTGGTCTTTGTCATCGCTTGACCCGTGGAGGCATTAGGTAGGAACTTGTGAGGAACAGAGCTATGTTGGACGCTCTCCTTATGGACTCACCGTTTTGCAGGACAGTTTTTCTGTATAGTGAATGAGACTTCTGTTAATAGTATAAACACAGACAAACAGACGTAACACCTTGAACAATTTTCGTGAAAATCCATCGCCCAGTTCACACTACCATCACCTGGTGGAAAAGTTGCACGAATCACTGTGTTGTGCCATATCGTCAACAGAAGGCGCTAGTGTGAAACGTCAAACGCATAGAAAAACGATGCGCGCGCCTCTGGTTGTGAAAGCCACGACTATGAAAATTTAAAATGATCGTTAAAAGCGTGGTCGATGGAAATTTCGCAAGTGTTACGTCTGTTTGTCTGTGGTATAAACCTAATGTTCTGAATTCCACGTTTGTTTGGATGACCTGAAATACCCCAATAATATCTCTAAATATCTTCAAACTTCATGAATTTACAAAATTAAGTTCTGATCGCATTTTGTGATCTTCCGGCCACTTGGTTCCTTGGAATAGAGGTTAGGTTTTATCAGCTCTTTGAAACCTAGCTTGCGACAAGTCAATCTTCATGAGATAAGCTAGATCATGCCCGAAATCGATCGACGTAATGGTAATTTTTATCTCTTCTTGGTAATTATAATAACGATAAGTGTAATATATTGTCTTGTGTTGCGTCTCCTGTGTGTCGTGAAATTCTAACGTTAGCATAATTTGTAAAAGTTAATAGTGAAACTTCATAAGCTTTCGAAACAACCATCTGGCTTCCTCGGAGATGTGACCAGTTCCAGATCACTTTTTTGATCTTTCGTGTGGCATGTCAAGGTACATGAATTTTCAAAACGTAGTAATTGAAGGCTATTTTGAGTATTGCTGGTATCATTGGTCCCTTTCCTGGATTTTCATCCACGTTTTTTTTTCTGGGAAAGCGGCAATATTTCAATTGTTTTAAATCCTGACTTGGGACTTTTTAAACTTTATGAATTTAAGAAAAAAAGTCATTGAAAGATTGTTTGACTATTTTTGATTATATTTGAGGGGGTTAGAGGCAGAGGGGTGTAAGTGACCAAAAATTCAAAATTAAGATATATATCCTACGTCACTCTACGAGATCAACTTTGTTTGTTGCCGAAGACCCGTATTTTTAAAAAAATGTTTTAGCATGTTTTCACATTGAACGAAAAAATGACGCTTAACCATGGATGAGATTTGTTTGGAAGCAAAGGGGTGTAAGTGCAATATTATATTAATAATATTTCTAAAAAATTAACATATTATACTTTATCACGAGTTGATGTCCATATATGATCTCTTTGTATATGCTTTGAATCATGTCTTATGTTATGGGACCACGGCACGTGCCGAAGGTAGTTTGCAAAGTTGATTGATTGACTGATTTGTCTTTATTTAAGAGGCTTTCAGCCCAGTTTGCAAAGTAATAACTCTACTTAGTTTCAATTAGTTATTTATACAAGTACTTGTTGGCAGTGAAGGTTTAAATATTTTGGCTTGTAGTTCAATTTCCAGCACACAAGTTCTTCGAAGAAAACAAGCTTTCTTCACGGGTGAGTAATGGAAAATTACAATACATCATAATTTTCGTCAGTATTTAGATTGATTCACACAATTATTGTGTTATTTAGTTTTTCTTCATATTTTTTTTTTCAATGGTAACATAGACTTAATGTTGATAGTAATCACACATCAAAGTAATACAAACAAGAGAAATGGCTCCTGTTATTCTGAAAACATACGAATGCATACATACACAAATATTACGCAGGATGTGCACTATGGATTCATGTACGCAGTATACCTCAATGAAAGTGCGTGATTACGTCAGATCTGGTTCAAGTCTTGAACGTTCAGTTTAATTTTTGGTATGATGAATAGGCGCGCGTTAAAGCGTCAAATGCGTTGAAATTTTCAAAGAAGATTTCTTGGAAAAAATTGGTTGGCAGTCTAACAAATTACGTTGATTAATTACTTATTATCGCCCACATTTTGTTCCGGCTATTGGACCATCTTCAGGACTCGATACACAAATCAACACAAATTTGTATAATTTAAAAACTATGGGGTTGAAAAGGGTAACACTGTCTGGTACACTTTTGTGTCATTCGTTACATCTGACATGATTATTTCCAAATGAAATAACGAGCCTTCCAAATAGAGCATGAGCATGAGCATGAGCATGATTGACCGCCCGCGGTTGCTCCTCTGTTATTGCAAGGACAACTGCATTTACACAAAGAACCAACAGATGATGCTTGGGATTAGTTTTCTCTTCATTGTGTAAATGCTGCAATCCCAATACTTTTCAATAAGCAATACCAGCGCCGGCCGCGTCCGAATGCAGGTCAATTGAGGATAGGGAAGGAAATGATGACGTGATTTTCGCTTAGGCCAATAACCGAGGAATTCTCTGCGTTACTACGAGAAATTACTAGGAGTTTGGACAGGGGAAATGGAGATGTGTTGAGGATTTCGACGTGGTAAACGAATGTAATGTTTTGATTCGCGATTAATAATGCGCTCGCGAAGAAATACCCTTCTAAACCTTGAACGACGAACGCGATCTATTGTGCCTCAAAACTCACCCTACATTAGTTATTCATTCGCAACTAAGGAGAACACAATGCTAAACACCGACGCATCTGTGGTTTGCGTTTCCGCGCGAGACAATGTTGAACGCGATCGATTCCCAAGTATTAACAAAATAACACGGGATAAATAAATCAGAAAGATCTTACCCGTGATCTTACCGCATGGTTCGCCGTCTATCTTTTACCGACCCTCTCTTTTTTCCAGAAATTCATGCAACGTTTATTTGAGTCAAAACATTTATTCATTTGGGCTAAAATATTACAAATGTCGACACCGAAGATGACGAACCATTCAAATTTTTGTGTACATGCAAAAAATGAAAAAAAAGAAAAATATTTATTACCAACTAAATGTGCATTTGGAACTAGCGCCGACACATGACGTGACGAACTTTTCAATATTTGTTAGATAAATACACAAAACCCAGTGCAGAATTTTATACATCCTATAGCATTAATTATTGTGATAAAATGGAACGAGCTCACCAATAAACATCCTTCGAAGTGTCCAGTGCGTATGTGCTGCAGCTTCTTCCACAAACTGGCCTCGAAATCACACTGAACCGCTACAACAACACACGGGTACGACGATGTGCACATTCCAATTGTCGACGACGACGCGGCCGATCCGAATGAAAAAAGCGGCACTTCCACTTTGCCTCCAAAAACACACTTAACCGCCCCGTACGATGACGAGCACGCACGCAGGACGACGACGTGATGCAACGACGAACCAAGACAGACTGAAATGTCATCCGCTGCTGGCATCACACGACCGACTCGCACGAAAACTAGTTTTTTCCTCTAAAAGCACACACACAGAACGACGACGCGATGCAACGACGAACCAAAACAGACTGAAATGTCATCCGCTGCTGGCATCACACGACCGACTCGCACGAAAACTAGTTTTTTTCCTCCAAAAGCACGCGCACAGGACGACGACGCGATGCAACGACGAACCAAGACAGACTGAAATGTCATCCGCTGCTAGCATCACACGACCGACTCGCACTAAAACTCATTTCCAAATGAAATAACGAGCCTTCCAAATAAATGAATAAGTAAAAACAGTTTTAAAAATTGACACATTTTTTGGCTTAAGGTGAAGATCACCAGCGGTCACTTTCCAAAAAAAGTATTTTCTGAAGCACAAGTTTATGGATACCAGTGTTAGCTTTAGTCTGAAAATGCTCCTCAGTGTTCACTAAGTAATCAAGCAGCAAGAAACAATTTCTAATCAACTTGTTGGATAGATTTTTTGATTACTGCTCAAGAAAATCGAGAAGCATGAAAGACGACCATTGTGGCGGCCAGCTTGATACTCAGGCAGCCTTGTCCATAAAAAATAAAACATGTGTTAGTAGTACACATTTTCCTTAGTTTTACTTTTTTTTATTAAATCAGTTTGAAATATATTTTTTAGTTAACATTACAAACATACAAAAAATAAACTTGGTCGAACTAGGTGGCCTTTTTGTCATATCAGGGTTACATCGAGTTAAACCTTAAATGTCAAAGTAGACTTCATAAGCTTTTTTGATTTAACCATTTGTTTACCTGTATTTTCAGTAAGGAACAAATAATATATTGCTTTGAAGTCATCTTGCTTGTTAGTATCGTTAACTTACAACAACATTATATTGTCAATTTTGGGACACTTTTTGCATAGTAATATTTGAGTCTACATATAGAGGTGCAACCTTATTGAGGATTTGTTTGGCGGCAAAGGGGTGTAAGTCAGTAGTTTAGTGGTAAAAGGGTGTAAGTGCCATTAATAAAAAAAACCCAATTTTCATATTCGAAGAAAAACAACGTATATAATGTTTCTGTGCATCTCCAATGGTGGAGTTACTTGATAGTAGCATATTCGAAGCGATTCCGAACTTTTTTGATTGTTGTTGATTTTTTTATAAGATGTCAAAGTTTACGTCCATTATCTCAAAATCAGGTTTTGGTCACTTACACCCCTCTGCTTCTGACCCCCTCATTTGTCACACCTCTTACCTACTAACCTACTAAATTCGGCTAGATTTTGTTTAGGGTTTGTATCAGACGGTTTGTATGTGACGCCCTTCTGAAATTACTCTAGAAATTCATTTTGGAATTCCTCCACGAGCTCCTTCTTTTTTTTTCCAAGAACTCAGTCTGAGATTCGTGCAAAAATTTATTTTGCGATTTCTCCAGGGGATTCTTCCCAGATTCCTCAAGAAATTTTCTCAGGTATTTCTACTATTTTTTTTTCTGGTGCGCATCCTGTAGTTCCTTCAGTGACGCGACGGTTCCAGGAATTCTTGCAGAAATTTCCTCCAGGATTCGCCAAAGAATTTCTTCTGGGATCCCTTAAGTAACTTTTTCAGAGATGGCATTTGGAGATCCATTTGGAATTCTTCCAGCGATCCCTTTGGGCATTCATACTTATCTCACTTCTTTTTTTTTCAAACCGATCTGTTTATTAAGGCATTCCTTCTAAAATATCTCCCGATATTTCTGCTGGGATTTTTTCGTTTATTTCTTGGAATCGCATCAAAAGATTCTTCAGAGATTCTTTCAGAAGATCTTTCTGAAATTTCTCATAAAGCTCAGCTTATTTATGTTGGAGTTTTTTTCAAGAATTCTTCTGAAATTCTTTTAGATGATCCTTCCGATATTTCTCAAGAAGTTGTTTTTTTGGATTCCTCCTGAATTTACTAATGGGATTACATCAGTTAACCCTCTGTGTGATGTTCACGTTGATCCTCCTAAGATTATAAAAGGAAGGAAATACCAGAAGGGACTATTGAAGTAATTCCAGGAGGTCCAGAAGGATCCCAGAAAGAATTTCTTGAAAAATCTAAGTGGGATCTTCTTGAGGAGCACCAAAATTTTTTTTTGAAGGAATCCAAGAATCACAGAAAGGTTTTCCGAAAATATGCTCTACGGAACTCTAACAGGAATAACTCAAAATGTTAAATCAGAATGAACTTCTTGAGGAATTTTAGAAGGATCTTCTTAAGTCCCAGAAAAAAAACAGGAGTAATGCCCGAAGAAATTACTGAAAAAAAGCTCATAAACAAATACTTGAGGAATCAAGAAGAAATTTTTGAAGATTTTTCTGAGATTTTCCCAAGAATTAATTCTCAAATCCCTCCAAATATTCCTCTGTCACTTTGGAGATCCTTTTAAGATTTTCTTAAAATTTTATTCTGAAATCTCTCAATTACTTTCAACTATTCCTTTAGAAGGTGCTTCTGTGTTTTTTCAAGGACTTTTTTTTTCTGGGGTTCACCCTGCACTATCTTCTGTTTTTTCTCATTGATTTGCATTTGTTTTTTCCTTAAGAAACCCGTCATGGAGCTACTGCAGATATTTTTCAAGGATTCCTTCAGAAGTTTTTTACTGGATTCCGTGAAGTCGCATATGGAATTGTATGATATTACTAACATGCTATTAAAACACAAATAAATTTGTGAAAGATGAAGAGATGACTTAAGTTGCGATTCGAGAATTTTTAAAGTTGTATTTTTGCAAAGCTATAATTATTTTAGTTTTCTTGTACACTACAATTTCATGTTCTCAATGTATTGTTTGAAGAAACTGGCTGCATCTTTATTTTCATATTCTCATTTATCATCTACCCTTTAACAGAGGTGTCAAATTGTACATGTTGCGTTGAAACACCAGCCAAACGACCTACGTGAACAAAGATCATCCCCAGCACAATTCAATTACATTTCAATTTTATTATATCGTCTATGCCCTGGAGCTACCCCTTACACTTTGAGTGCCAACACCGACAATGGTCCACTGTAGGAGATTGACCGGCCGACACATCGTAACACTTCAAACAAACATCATCGTCGTCGTCGTTGAGTGCATCGGTAGAACAAGTTTCAGCATTTGTAATAAAACCTAGTTGCTCTCTGGTACTGGTAGGCAGGCATAGCACATGCATGCAAGCAAGGAAGAGGTGAAATAACAAGTCCATTAAATTTATATCCGTCTGTCTGTTGTCTCCCGAGATTGCGGTCAGTGTGATGGGTGCTAAAGAGCAAGGGTTGCATTGCAGATGATGATCTGAATCCGGCACCCCGAGGCATAAGGGCTACCTACTACAAAGCTAGCTGGCCCGAGCAGAAGCGAATAACAACAGCATAAGGACCTGTGTTATTTGGATAAAATAACTGAATAATAAAATCGATTATTTTTAAGTTATTAACATAACAGATTATGTTATAAACTTGTCTGTCATAAGCGGCAAAATAACAAATACCATAACAAAAAAATGTTCTTGGAAAACCATTTTAATAACTTGTTTTGTTAGTTTCAATAACAACTTAATAACAGTGCTTTTGGAAAATATTTCAATAACAAATTTTAATACTAATTTGTTATTGATAATGATCGGAAAGCAAAATTTGTTATTATATCAAAACCGTAACTATGTAAATTATGATACATATTATATAAAATTATTCACTTTGTCTCACGAACCCACAAATAACATGAGTAACAATACTGTAAATGATCGAAAAATACTACTTCCAAAAATTTCTCCGAGAGTTCTTACACAAAATCGTTCACAGATTTTCAAAGACTTCTCTAGAAATTCCTTCAGAATTTTGAACAGAATCCCTTCACGGATTTCTTCAGAATTCCCCGTGATTATTTGTCCCGAATTTCATCTTGAGATTTCTCTGAAAATTTCTTTGAGAATTTCACCAGGAGTTTTTCAAAACATTTTGCCAAGAATCCTAATAATTGCTCAGGCGTATTACTTTTGAATTTCTATGAATATTATGCCAGGAGTTCTTTTGAAGACTTCTCCAGGGTATCGAAGGGTTCCTCCAGAACTTCCAAATGTTTTCCCAAATATTATTTAAGGAATTTTCAGAGGACTCGTTCTGAAATTTCCTTCCCAACTGAATACAAAAGTGAAACAAAACAAAAGGACAGATCATTATTATCGAATTGTCGCTTTGATTTCAATACTTGTTACTGTTGTGCTATTGTTGATAAATTGATAATAGTACAACAATAACAAAACTTGTACTTCAACAAAACAAGTAAAGTTTCAACAAAACATGTTATTGAAATGTAATTGAGTGAATGTATATCGATAGCTTGATTATAACTAAATGAGATTGTCCAACAAAATTTGTTATGGAAAAGCTAAGCCTTGATAATTAAATAATAACAAAACAAGATATAAAAAACAGGTTATGTGATTTCGTAGTTATTAATTTGATATTCTCCTCTGCTCGGGGGCTGGTACTGCTGCAAAGTGAACATAATTGACGACAAGTCTTCATTTTGCATCTCGGGTTGTTGTGCTGCTGCAAGGGGATTACCTAGCTCTATGGTAACGATGACCGTATCGGCTCGTCAGTTTATGGGGCGGATGAAGTCCAGAACGATTTTGCACTTGGGAAAGGAATGGGCGAATTCTCTGGCCAAAATCTATGTATTTTCATGAAATTTTTTTTATGGAAGTTAGGTATATTTAACTATTTGGATTCAAAATAGACCGAACATCAATTTTACTACCATTTAGTTCATTCAGTGTTTGACTTGAACTAACTGCTGTAATGAATAAGTTATTTGTCGCTAGTACTTTACCCCTTAAGGCAGAGTTGCGTAATATCAGGCTTGTCAGGTGACTACTGATATTGCACCATCGTGCCTTAAGGTTACATACAACCCGAGCAGAATGGCATACCTTACAAATACCATGCGAAGAGCAACATGTGCTCTAATACCTAAAATTGTTATTGCAACGTTATTGCACGAAATGTTATGAGAACATCGCAATAACAGTTGGAGGTATTTGAGCAGAGTTTAGTATTGATGTAGTATTTGCTAGTTTAGCAGTGAAAATAACCGAAGAACAAGATTTGCTATTACATCATAAAGTCATCAAACATATGAAACATTTAATAACAAGAAATGTTATGAGTTTGTTATTCAATAACTTTGGAATAACAAATACAGCTAATGAAATTTTAGGTATGTATTTATTATTGAAATAACAAGACTTGTGATTTTCTAGGTGTTATTTATACAAAATTTTGGTATTCGTTTTCGTTATTTTGCCTCTTATTACCACCTAATGAAGGGCATATCAAGGTATGGTAGTATTTAAGATAAATACCTTGATATGTTATTCACTTGTTATTTTCTTCTGCTCGGGAAGGTGATCAAAAATCATTTTTTTCTCTGTGCAACTCCACCTTTTAGTATCTACCGGATCTGGGGTGAACGTAATTTTTGCAGGGTTGCCGTCGGCATTATAGCAACATGCCCTACACCTTCTGGATGCAGGGTTCGTCGTATAGTGCAACGAGCTCGAGTTTTATCCTTGGACTCAATGGTCTAACTCAATCATTTTCTGTGTAGTTCAAGCGCATTTCGGGAGACTGGAAGGTACGAAAATCTGCCCCGTAGGCATCATTTTAAAAATGTGACTTTTATAGAAGAGCACGTTCTCCGCGGTTCCGTAACAGTTGGTGCATTCGAAACATGCTGAAAATCTTCATGTGCAAATACCACCTAAAGAACCATGGCCCGACAGAAATTGTGTCAGATGAATTTCACCTTGCCGTGGGGCCTGCACGTGTTTTTGACCACACTCGTTATGAACCCATGTGCCCATCTGTCATTGTCGGAGGAGTCTCACAGTCTCTGCCATCCCAGCATTGATGACGTTCTGGTGATCCGTCTAGTGCTTCTTATTTTTTTTCGTGACGAACCAGCACAGTTGTGATGTTGAGCGACAACAATTTTGCGTTATTCATCTGTTTAGTCTTGGTTCATGTGATGTAAACTGTTTCAATAATTCAGCCATTACTTATACTTGCATGTGTGCAAACAGACTTTTGTTAACGATGTCTCTAAGATTTACCATAACAACTTAAACAAAAAATTGACAAAAAATGTAAAACATGAAAAAATTTTATCTATCACAATATTTTTTCCGTTTTATCTAGGTAGTCAAAGCTAGAAATCGAAAGACAAAGAGTAGTTCTTCCAAATGAGGGAAAATAATTGTTGTTTTGTTGGGAAAACTAAAGGTTCGGGAGAGCCAAAGTTCACTTTTTGCGCTCCGTCCCGAAAGGGTTAAATCAAAAGGCTCGAAGCATTCTTCGTCTTCTGCTGCACAAAACCTCTTTTTGTGCAGGTTTTTTAAGTCATTTTAATATCGGCAACTTTTTTCAGTTCCTGTAAAGTGTTCATAAGGAAATGTAGTTATGGCGGGGATGCGTTTAAGAGAAAGCGGTAAGTTTCAGAACGTTTTGGATGGAGGGTCAGAGGTGCATTTGTTGGTTAGAGGGGTATCAAAGGGTTTCACAGGCGTTACTGGATATATCTTAGAGTTTTCGGAAGCGTTCCAGGGGTGCTTCTGGGATTTAGTGAGGGTTTCTTGGAAGGTTTCAGAGGCAAAGATTTTCAGTGGAATTCAAGAGCGTTAAAAGCGGTTTCAGGGGGTTTTAGTAGCGTTAAAAGGGGATTCAGACACGTTACATGGTGCTGCGTTGCATTTCAAGGAAAGGGAGGGGAGTGTGCGAACATCACTGAAGCTCTATGTAGAACCACAAAAACCAGCTGAAAACCCTCTGAAACACCCTTAAACGCCCCCGGAAACCCCCTATTACTCCTTCTTACTGGAACATATATGTTCCGGCGTTCCTGAAACACCTTGGAAACTACGAACTACCCACAATGCCTTCGAGACATCCTGATACCCTCTCATACTCAATGTAATGCCCCTGAAAATGTCCTCAAAATGCCTTCGAAATCACATGTAGTGGCTCTGAAACCCGCTGTAATCATTTACAATTCCCGGAATTTGGGAATTCTATGAAAACCCCATCTGTGAGCCTCCAAAACCTTCAAAAAAGCAACTGTCTCGACCTCATATAACTCCCCAGAATGCAAATTAAATACTTCAAACGATTCATCATACCGCAAACGTAATGCTGCTGTCAAAGTCAACCAGTTTTACGCCTGATGGTACTGTGAACCTCAATACACTGTCGTATGTCGCGTTTCGATTTCGCCGCCTCCAAGAACATGGTCATTCGTAGCACCTTTTTCCAGCACAGCCTCCCGTATCGTTACACCTGGAGATCACCACAACAAACGGAATCGCAAATCGACCACGTTCTGATTGATGGACGGCACTTCTCCGACATTATCGACGTCAGGACCTATCGTGGCGCTAATATCGACTCTGATAATTACCTGGTGATGGTTAAACTGCGCCCAAAACTCTCCGTTATTAACAATGTACAGTACCGGCGGTCGCCCCGGTACGATCTAGAGCGACTGAAGCAACCGGATGTCGCCACGAGGGTGTGCTCGATGTGGCCCCTCTAGAGAACTGCTGGAGTACAGTGAAAGCAGCCATCAACAACGCAGCCGAGAGCACTATCGGGTACGTAGAACGGAGTCGACGAAACGATTGGTTCGACGAGGATTTTTTTTTTCATTTTTATTACCGTGTATTTTAACTTAAATGCTAATTCTACACTTGGTTCGACGAGGAGTGCAGAGTGGTTCTGGAGGAGAAGGATGCAGCGCGGGCGGTAATGCTGGAGCATGGAGCCCGACAGAATGTGGAGCGATACAGACAGAAGCGGAAGCAGCAGACCCGTCTCTTCCAGGAGAAAAAAGCGCCGCCTGGAAGAAGCGGATTGCGAGGAAATGGAACTGCTGTGCCGTTCACAGGAAACACGTAAGTTCTACCAGAAGCTCAACGCATCCCGCAAAGGCTACGTGTCGCAAGCCTAAATCTGCAGGGATAAGGACGGGAGCCTCCTGACGGACAAACGTGAAGTGATCGAAAGGTGGAAGCAGCACTTCGACGAGCACCTGAATGGCGAAGAGAATGTAGGCCCGGAGGACCAAGGCAGCGGAGGAAATGACTATATTGGTGCAGCAGAGGACGGGAACGAACCAACTCCCACGCTGAGGGAAGTTAAGGATGCCATCCACCAGCTTAAAAACAACAAAGCGGCTGGTAAGGACGGTATCGCAGCAGAACTCATCAAGATAGGTCCGCAAAAGTTGGCCACCTGTCTGCACCACTTAGTAGTCAAGATCTGGGAGACTGAACAGCTACCGGAGGAGTGGAAGGAAGGGATAATCCTAGGGATAATCTGTCCCATCCACAAGAAAGGCGACAAGTAAATGTGTGAGAACTTTCGAGCGATCATCATTTTGAATGCCGCCTACAAAGTGCTATCCCAGATCATCTTCCGTCGTCTTTCACCTAAAGCACAGAGAACAGACATCCAAGTCCAGTTCCGAAGCTGTGTAAGGAATTTAACGGCCATTTGAAATCGGCAACACAAGTGGCAATAGCGTGGCGCTGCAATCGGTTAATTTCCCATACTAATTTAATTCACCACTTGAAATGTTTCAATTCACCACTGACTGTGGCAATATGGTGTTTGGCGGCGTTAGTGTTGTCATCGTGTATTGGTTTGCAACCTTACTCAAGTGAAGATTCAAATCCTTACACAACTTTCTGAATGAAATTTGTTCTAGCCTGGATGTCTGTTCTCTGTGCCTAAAGTACAGGGGATAGACAAAATGATCGGGACAGGCAAAATTTTCACTTTTCAAAAAATGCTCAATTAGCTGTAACTTTTCGAAAAGTGCATCAAATGTTTTCAAATTTTTACTGTAAGTTCCTCAACTAGTTGTGTATCAGTGGACAAAATTTGGAAAAGATCGGACAATTCTTCACGAAGTTATAAAGATTCTAAGAAAAAGGTACATTTATTCGATAGCCAACTTTGAGCTGTTATATCTCCGGTTTCAATGAACTGAATGAAATGAAATTTTGACCAATTATGACTTACATAATAAGCTATAAAAAACTTTTGACTCAACTTAAAATTCTTAACACGAAAGAAAATTACAACGGTTAGATTATTTTCCTTATAAAACACCAAATTATCCAAAACTTCAACATCGTTTCAAAATTCAAGATGCAAATTATAGTTCATTTAAATTCGCTCCAAATGACTTATATATAAATGTGTTTTGAAGGAAAGTAACAACATAGCCGTCAATAAATTGAAAAAGTAATGGGATGCATATTAAAAATAGACCAATTTACTAAAAAATCGTGAAAAAAATAAAATCGCTATAACTTTTTCGCTTGTTAAAAATTTCAAGTTAAGTTAAATGTTTTCCAGAGTTCATTATGTAAGTCATGAATGGTCAAAATTTCATTGCAATCGGTTCATTGAATCCGGAGATATAACAGCTCAAAGTTGGCTATCGAATAATTTTATCTTTTTCAAAAATCTTTATAACTTCGTGAAAAATTGTCCGATCTTGCCCAAACTTTGTCCACTGATATACAACTAGTTGAAGAACTTAGCTTAGCTTAGCTTAGCTTAGACTGACTGCACATATCTACTCCGTGATTGACTCGAACCAATGACAGTTGCACAATGAATCAACTGAATAATTGACTGGGAGTGGTCAACATTCTCACTGTGCACGCTTCAGAGGCTCTCTTTAAGAGCAAGTTTACCGGGGGCTACTATCTGGGCGAGTAAAATGATTGCCCACAGAGTTGTCATTTTAGTTTAGTTACTCATTTCCACACCGGTCGCTACTATATTTAGTTACCGGATTGCGTACCGGTCGTTGCCAAATACTGTTGCGGTATAAACAAAATATTTTGGAAACATATTATGGAAGAATTTCTTCTGGGATTCCCCAGGAATTCCCTCTGAAATTCTAGCATGAATTTTACTGAGTATCCTCGAGCAATACGTATTCCCCAGGAATCCCTTCCGGGATTTTACCTAAAATTTCTACTGGGATTTCTTTTCGGGATTCCTCCGGAAATTCCTCCGGGGATTCCTCCAAGAGTTCCTCCGGAGATTCATTCAGAAATTCCTTCGGGGATTCCTCACGAAATTCTTCCGGAGTTCTCAGATGATTCCTCAAGGAATTCCTCCGGGGATCATTCCAGGAATCCGTCGGGGATTCCCCCAAGAATTCTTCTGGCAGTTCCTCCGAGAATTCCTCCGAGGATTCCTCCGAGAATTCATCCGAGGATTCCTCCGTAAATTCCACCGAGAATTCCTCCAGGAATTCCTCCGGGAATTCCTCCAGAAATTCCTCCAGGAATTCCTCCGGGGATTCCTTCAGGAATTCCTCCGGGGATTCCTTCAGGAATTCCTCCGGGGATTCATTCAGGAATTCCTCCCGGGATTCGTTCAGGAATTCCTCCGGGGATTCGTTCAGGAATTCCTCCGGGGATTCGTTCAGGAATTCCTTCGGGGATTCCTTCAGGAATTCCTCCGGGGATTCGTTCAGGAATTCCTCCGGGGATTCGTTCAGGAATTCCTCCGGGGATTCGTTCAGGAATTCCTCCGGGGATTCGTTCAGGAATTCCTCCGGGGATTCGTTCAGGAATTCCTCCGGGGATTCGTTCAGGAATTCCTCCAGGGATTCGTTCAGGAATTCCTCCGGGGATTCCTTCAGGAATTCCTCCGGGGATTCCTTCAGGAATTCCTCCGGGGATTCCTTCAGGAATTCCTCCAGGGATTCCTTCAGGAATTCCTCCAGGGATTCCTTCAGGAATTCCTCCAGGGATTCCTCCAGGGATTCCTTCAGGAATTCCTCCAGGGATTCCTTCAGGAATTCTTCCGGGGATTTCTTCAGGAATTCCTCCGGGGATTCCTTCAAGAATTCCTCCGGGGATTCCATCAGGAATTCCTCTGGGAATTTTCCAGGAATTCCTCTGGGAATTCCTTCAGGAATTCTTCCGGGAATTCCTCAAGAAATACCTCCGGGAATTCCTCCGAGTAATTCCTCCGGGAATTCCTCAGGGAACACCTCCGGGAATTCCTCCGAGTAAATCCTTCGGGAATTCCTCCAGGATTTTCTTCGAGGATACCTCCGGGAATTCCTCCGAGGATTCCTCCAGGAATTTCACCGAGGACTCCTCCAAGAATTCCTTCAGGAATTTCGCCGAGGATTCCTCCGGGAATTTTTCCAATAATTTCTGCAGGAATTCCATTAGGAATTTCCTCCGAGAGTTCATTCAGAAATTTATTCGGATGTTCCTTCAGGAAATTCCTCCGTGGATTTTTTCCAGGAATTCCTCCGGGGATTCCTTCCGGCTATTTCCTGAGGATTGCTCCAGGCATTTCTCCAGGGAATCCTTAGGGAAATTCCTCCGAGAATTCCACGGGAAATCACCTGAGGAATTTCCGGATGAATTTCTAGGGGATTCTTTGAAGGATGGGCCCAGAAAAGTTGGCCACCTGTCTGCATCGGCTGATAGTCAGGATCTGGGAAACCGAACAGCTACCGGAGGAGTGGAAGGAAGGGGTAATCTGCCCCATTCACAAGAAAGGCGACCATTTGGAATGTGAGAACTTCAGGGCGATCACTATTTTGAATGCTGCCTACAAAGTGCTATCCCAGATCATCTTCCGTCGTCTGTCACCTAAAACAAATGAGTTCGTGGGAAGTTATCAAGCCGGCTTCATCGACGGCCGGTCGACAACGGACCAGATCTTTACCGTACGGCAAATCCTCCAGAAATGCCGTGAATACCAGGTACCAACGCACCACCTGTTCATCGACTTCAAAGCGGCATACGATAGTATCGACCGCGCAGAGCTATGGAGAATCATGGACGAAAACGGCTTTCCTGGGAAGCTGACTAGACTGATTAAAGCAACGATGGACGGTGTGCAAAACTGCGTAAAGGTTTCGGGTGAACTATCCAGTTCATTCGTATCTCGCCGGGGACTGCGACAAGGTGACGGACTCTCATGTCTACTCTTCAACATCGCGCTGGAAGGTGTGATGCGACGAGCCGGGCTCAACAGCCGGGGAACGATTTTCACAAAATCCGGTCAATTTGTGTGCTTTGCGGACGACATGGACATTATCGCTAGAACATTTGGAACGGTGGCAGAGCTGTACACCCGCCTGAAACGCGAAGCAGCAAAGGTCGGACTGGTGGTGAATGCCTCAAAAACAAAGTACATGCTGGTAGGCGGAACCGAAAACGACCGGATCCGTCTGGGTAGTAATGTTACGATAGACGGGGATACTTTCGAGGTGGTGGAGGAATTCGTCTACCTCGGATCCTTACTGACGGCTGACAACAACGTGAGCCGAGAAATTCGGAGGCGCATCATCAGCGGAAGTCGGGCCTACTACGGGCTCCAGAAGAAACTGCGGTCGAAAAAGATTCACCCACGCACCAAATGCACCATGTACAAAACGCTAATAAGACCGGTGATTCTCTACGGGCACGAGACATGGACCATGCTCGAGGAGGACCTACAAGCACTCGGAGTTTTCGAGCGACGCGTGCTAAGAACGATCTTCGGCGGTGTGCAGGAGAACGGTGTGTGGCGGAGAAGGATGAACCACGAGCTCGCTGCACTTTACGGCGAACCCAGCATCCAGAAGGTGGCCAAAGCCGGAAGGATACGGTGGGCAGGGCATGTTGCAAGAATGCCGGACAACAACCCTGCAAAGCTGGTGTTTGCAACGGATCCAGTTGGCACAAGAAGGCGTGGAGCGCAGAGAGCACGATGGGCGGACCAGGTGGAGCGTGACTTGGCGAGCATTGGGCGCGACCGAGGATGGAGAGCGGCAGCCACAAACCGAGTATTGTGGCGTACTATTGTTGATTATGTCTTGTCTTAATGATGTTGAACAAATAAATGTATGTATGTATGTATCTTTGAAGGAATTCTAGGAGGAATCTCCACAGAAATTTTATATGAAATTTCCGGAGGAACTTCCGGATAAATTCTTGAGCAATCCTGGAGGATTTCCTGCAATAATCCCCGTAGGAATAACCGGAAGAATTGCTGGAGAAATTTCCGGAGGAATTCCTGTACGAACTCTTGCAGGAATGCCAGAAGAAATTAAAGGAAGAATCGTAAAAGAACTCTAGAAATATTACAAAAGGAATTTCTGAAGAAATTCCCAGAGGACTTCCTTAAGGAATCACAGGAGCAATTACTACAGGAATCTCTGAAAGAATTCCTGGAGGAATCCCAAGAGAAATACCCGGACCGATTTCTATATTAATCTCCGGAGAGATGCCTGGAGAAATTCCCGAAGAAATTCCTGGAGGAACTCTTTGAGGAGTTTATTGAGGAATCCAAGAAGAAAATGCTGTAGGGTTCCCCGGAGGAATTTCTTGAGGATCCTCCGGAAGAATTCTTGGAAAATTCTCCGGAGGAATTCCTGGAAAATTCCTCGGAGGAATCCCTGGATAATTCCCCGGAGGAATTCCTGAATGCATCGCCAGAGGAATTCCTGAATAAATCCCCGGAGGAATTCGTGAATGAATCCCGGAGGAATTCCTTAATGAATCCCCGAAGGAATTCCTGAATGAATCCCCGAAGGAATTCCTGAAGGAATTCCCGGAGGAGTTCCCGGAGGAATTCCCGGAGGAATCCTCGGAGAAGTTTCTGGAGGAATTCCCGGAGAAATTTCTGGAGGGATTCTCGAAAGAATTCTTGGAGGAATTACCGAAGGAATTCTTGGAGGCACTCCCGGAGGAATTCTTGGAGGAATTCCCGGAGGAGTTTCTGGGGGAATCCTCGGAGGAGTTTCTGGAGGAATCCTCGGAGGAGTTTCTGGAGGAATTCCCGGAAGAATTCGTGGTGGAATTTGTGGAGGAATTCCCGGAGGAATTACTGGAGAAATTCCCGGCGGATTCCCTGAAGGAATCCTCGGAGGAGTTTCTGGAGGAATCCCCGGAGGAATTCCCGTAGATATTTTTGGAGGAACCAGTGATCTACACAGCTCCCGAATTATTATTCACCGAAATCCCCTCGACGTGCAGAGCGAGATTTTCCGTTTCTCGCTCACGTCCCGGGAGACATTCCACAGAAGTGACACTCATTTCTTCCGGCTTGTCCTCCGGGGACTCTTTCGGTAACTGCAAGTGTTTACAAAATTTGTTGCTTACCACTGGTGTGTTTTGTTCGAAACAAACAAATAAAAACAACACAACACTTTTAACATATATGAAATAGCAATCGTTTCCTGCGCAACTATCGGGCGCCTAAATTTGTGCGCTCGATGTTTCCCGAAAGCCTCGCTGCTATTTTACTAGCCCGGTTAGTAGCCCCCGATAAGGTATAGCGCTATGATACTGCGCTATGTAATTTAGTTTAGTCGCGCACCGGTAAAGGTGCTCTAACAGTACAATAACGACGCCGGCCACGTCCTTGCAGTCAGGTTGGAAGAGTGAAGGAATGTTAATAGCAACCTTTGTTATGTGAAAGTTGGCGTTTACCGCACGTCTCCACCAAAGGCTGCAGGAAGGAGTGATTGTTAGTAGGGCAGGTATCGTTGGGTCAGGATTCACTTCGATAAGTAATATGACCTTTTGGAGTTGCAGTATGCCGTGCAAACTGCAGTGATGTTGTTCGCTTCACGCGGAAAGCAAACAACCAACCACCCTCGTCAGGTGATTGCTCAATATACAACAAACGAAGCAACAATATACTACAAACGAAGCAACAAAGTGCTATTGTTCGCATCACGCGGAAAGCAAACAATCGACCACCCGCGTCAGGTGATCGTTTAATATTTACTATTAAAGACGCGACAACACATACAAACTTAAGCGCTATTGCTCACTCCGCGCGGAAAGTAAACAATCAGCCACCCGCGTCAGGTGGACACTCAAGATTTACAACAAAAGACGTGTCAAAACATGCAATCTGATGCGCTATTGCTCGCTTCACGCGGAAAGCAAACAATTGACCACCCACGTAAGGTGATCGCTCATTATTTATTCATAAAAATACTTGTAACCCTCATTAAATACTTTCTCTCCGTGTCACTTGTTAGTCACAAACGGATGAAAGTTTCTATTACTTTCAAACGCTCAGAGCGCCACCTCGACGTGAAGCGAGATACTGCGTTGCACGCGTATAACTTTTGAGTTCCACCAAGCGATCTCATTTAACCATGCCCACGTAGAAGTACCGAAATATTGGGGGAAAAGATAGGCACAAAAAAAAACCAGCTCAAAAACAGCCCACATTTGATAAGCCTGTGGGAGCGAGAAAGCCTCAAACTAAGCGCGCAGGAAAAATGAGAAGACATTTATCTCCACCAGCATCCAATACTTTGTATTGTTTGATGCGATCAAAAGAAAAGGGATCGCGTGATCATCTCCGGGGTTTGTGAATTTAATTGGGTGGAAATTGTCAACTGGAGCTGACCTATCTCTGCTCTGTTGTTTAGCCCAGGACAAGTGAAGACTCTAGTAACGCTAGAAATAGTTGTGAAACCCAAAAGAGATTGTTAACTTTGGTGTTAAACAGAAGAAGTAAGTCAGTTGAGTCTTAAATAATTTTCCTTTTAAAAATAATTAAAAGTATTTGTCAGGCTTAAGTGGATCACGTGGTTTTGATCAACCCGAGTGAGGAGAAATTGCTCTGCTTGTGATTAATTCTCCAGGTAAGGCTTGTTTGACACACGTGTTTTTTTATGATACCATAGTTTACGATGGAATTTAACACGTTGCTAGGTAGAAAACCCCACTGCGCAACGTGGGTGTTAGTTGGGAGTCGCCATCTTGGTCCAAACCTACGGCACAGTGCGGTGCCGCTTTGGGTTGGTGAATTTTCCATCCGTCTGCTGTGAGACCGGTCCAAATTAACGCCGTGAGACGGTTATCGTTTGTGCTTAACGAAGCTCGACCGCCCACCAACCCACCACCCAAGAAAAACTCGCCCAAGAACATCGCCGGCAACTTCAACGCCACCACGTGGCCGGATTGGCAAACCGACGAAGCTACGAAGTGGAACGGTTCAGTAACGGTTGCCCTCGTGACACGAACCTCGCGCCAACATCGTTAGGCCGTCACGCCGAAGCAGAATAACCACGGCCCTGTGAGAAATTGCGCCGCGTTGCTGACGGTCACCGAGGACTGGATGCGCACACGTGCTCACTGCTGGGCCAATCGAGGATATTGGAAGGACGAAGTGCCTATACCGGTAACGCCGGACCGAAAACGATTGATTCCGCTCCCCCCCAACACGTGCCCCCCTACGGAAAGAATAACAGGTCAGATTAGAATTAAGAGAAAACTGTACCTAGAAGGAAGAAGTGACGTCACTGATAGGCAGGGAACTACTCGAATTTCTTGAATACAAGCTAGCTCGACTTTGTTGCCAGAATTTCGTCTCCGTCTATCAGAGGTTCCCAAGTGAAAGTTGACGTTTCCATCTGGGTGTACCGGGTTGTTTTAACTGATTGATTACACCGCTGCGGGTGACTAGATCTCCTCTCATTATTTTAAAAATCGGATTAGGGACCCAATTTTTTTGGTCTTCTGGGTGGGAATGCTAAATGGATTCGGGTGTTTGAGCCTTATCAGCCCGCCTTGAAAAGAGTCTCTAGCCGAGTACTTTAAATTGCAACAGCAGCCTCTCTTTACGAGAGTGGCGCTTAAGCTGCTGATTGTTGGAAGCTTAACATTCGTTACATTTTGGCGCCCAACGTGGGGCCTGAAAGTTAGGGTTTGAATTTTGAATAATAAGTTAGTTCTAAACTTGGTTTAGAAGTGTAACCATTGGATTTTTTTTTTCTCTTTGTACATACATTTTGTTCTGCGTCTAGATTTAAAAAATTCTATTAGTAGTATTGGTTTAGGTTAAGAATTGAATTGGATTGGATTGGTTTTGATAAGTTTTTCTTTAGGTTTTTGACATTTCTTTTTTTTTCGGTTTCTAGGGCTCTTTACATTAGGCTAAGGATTATTTACTGAATTTAAGTGTTGCAATTAAACGAAAGTTAAATTTAATTGAATACAATGGAAATTTACCGGATTTATGCGAAAGATTTAGAGGACGAGGAAGTAGACTATGAACTTGCAATTCATGGCTGCCCCACCGGGGGTCCTTTGGACGCCAGATATCGATCTTTACGGTTGGCTTTGCGCCAACCAGAAGATGAAAATGTTCAACTTGAATCGTCGTTCACTTTAGAAAACGATCTTGATATCGTTCCTCAAAAACTAAGAGACATTGAAAAACGGTTGGAGACCGATGACCTCAAGTGTTTCTCTAGACTGGTGCACTATCACAAGCGGATTCGGCGTTACCTGCCGGAAACCGATGAACAAAGACGTGTTCAGGAAACCTTGCTGGACGCTATTGTTAGGATGGTTTTGAAATATTACAACATTGACATTAAAACAGCTGCTGAACAGATTCCCGTAATGCGTATACGGAAAGCCCTTCCAAAGACCATTGCTGTCTCTACTAACCCGGAAAGTTGTCAAGGTTGGAGAGACGAAGCAGCTGGTGGAGGTACAAGTTCGAACCATCACGTTGATCAGGATTTGATTAGTTTTGTGGAGGGTATGAAATCCCTTCCCGGATCTCAAGGTACCCCAAAAGGATCAATCGAAAATGGACCTAAAGGAGGAGTGATTCCGAAGCGCATTGAGTCAAGGAGGTTTAATGCCTCGCACGAACTAGCTCAGCGTCCACTTCTCTCGCAAGGACTAGAAAGACAAACCTGGTCTGGACCCTTGACGGAAGTCATAGGCAACGGACCAGCGATTCCATTCCCTAACGGAGGTGAAAAGCCAGCCGCCATTAACGAGTCACCAAAACAGAAGCTACTTCCCCCTCTCAAGGTATATGATCAAAGGGAAACGCCAGCGTTTCCAAGCATGGTTCCAAATGACCTGGCAGGTCAAACCCATCCTAAAGTTTCAAAAATGAAATCAGAAGGCTGGGGTTTGCTGAATACCTTCCCGGAAAATAGGAATGTAGGCGCCGCACCGGCGAATTTGGATGAATATGTTCATGTATCAGAAATTGAGCGATACGTCAAAGCGTATGTCGGTGAAATTCTCGCTCGCGAAAAAAGGAGCACTGCACCAATTGGTCCTGATGTGGCCGAACAGTTCGTCAATCTTGGGCTACGGGACTCCGGAGTAGCTCATACTGTAGGCCGTATGCCAGAGGAACCTAGTCGGCCGGCGAACGTTAATCCACAACATACATCGTTACCTAGAAGAATGCATTCCGTTAATGTTTTAGAAGATGAGGATCGAGACTGGGTTCAGAATCTGCGAGCAGTAAGTGACAATACAAGAAATGGACGACCCAGCGAAGCTCAAGCAAACTTAGACAGGGGAAATGGTGGGCACCTCTTCTCGCCTACAGTTGATTTTGGGGGAGCCTCGAACTATTCTTATCGTCGTCGGTTACCCCACCAAACCTGTAATATAATAGAGAAATGGCCAAAATTCTCAGGCGATTCTAATCCAGTCCCGGTCATTGACTTTCTCCGGCAGATAGAAATCTTGAGTCGATCCTATCAGGTTACGTCGGATGAACTTCGCATGCATGCTCACTTACTATTCAAAGATGATGCATATGTTTGGTTCACTGCATATGAGAGTCAGTTAACGACCTGGGACGCTCTTTTGTCGTACTTGAAAATGAGGTACGATAACCCGAATCGGGATAAATTTATTCGGGAAGAAATGCGCAATAGAAAGCAAAAACCCAACGAACTGTTCAGTGCATATTTAACCGATTTGGAGGCTATGGCTCAAAGGATGACCCGTAAAATGAATCCACAAGAAAAGTTTGACCTGATCATCGAAAATATGAAACTTTCATACCGACGACGGTTAGCTTTAGAGCCCGTTAACTCGATTGAACATCTCGCTCAATTATGTTATCGTTTCGATGCTCTGGAGGCTAATTTATATGCCCCACGAGCGAAACCAGTAGGGTTGAATGCAATTTTACACGAGGATGATTCCGATAAGGACTCGGAAGAAGCCGAGGAGGCTTGTTTATTAGCCCTCCAGGCAAAGAATTTGAAGAAAGGTTTTTCGAAGCCCGAATCAAGTAGGTTGAAAAGTATCCAAAACGAAGACACATTGTTGTGCTGGAATTGTCGAAAAACTGGGCACATGTGGAGAGAGTGTAGTTGGAAGAAGGGTATTTTCTGCCATATTTGCGGTTGTCCGGACACCGTTGCTTCGAAATGTCCAGAGAACCATCATCTGAAATCTCGTGACAGCTCTCAGTCGGAACCAAAAAACGAATAAAATCAGGAGTCCACGGGGACAGACCTCCTGAAAAGGAAACGGAAGAAGTTCCCATTCAAACATATCAATATCTAGGCCAAACCTATAACATTAATACTTGTTTCCGACGTTGTCCGCATTTAAGTGTCAAAATTTTGGAAAAGGAAATTGAAGGGTTAGCGGATACGGGAGCCGGGATTACGATCATCAACTCGCGAGATCTCGTTGAAAAATTAGGATTAAAAATACAGAAGTGTAGTATTCGGATAAAAACTGCCGATAATACCGAGTATACTTGTCTGGGGTATGCCAATATCCCATACACCTACGGTAATCAGACCTGCATCGTACCTACTGTTATTGTACCCGAAGTGACAAAGCCCTTAATATTGGGAGTTGACTTCTTAGATAGGTTCAATTTTCAATTAATGATACCTGAAAACCCGACAACCCTTAACTCCATGCAGTTGCTTTCCGTTTCTGCCGAAGAAACGAATAGTCCTTTATTATGGGCCGATAACTTTTTCTCTGAAGAAGAAGATGCAGTCTGTTTTAAGATTGAGCCCATAGCCCAAGAACATTTCCCAGAACCTGTTGACTTCGATGAAAGTCTGGAAATACCGACAATTGAGATACCGGCAACATCGCTTCAAAGTCCAATTGACATTGATACTGAACACGATCTGACCGCTCAACAAAAGCAAGAACTGTTTGAAGCCGTTCGTGAGCTACCAGCTACAAATGAAGGTCGCTTAGGACGGACAAGAGTACTAGAGCATTCAATCGACCTCATTCCAGGGTCTCAACCTCGTAGAATGCCCATGTACCGTTGGTCACCAACAGTAGAACGGGTAATTGATGAAGAAGTAGAGAGGATGCGCAAACTAGGGGTGATTGAAGAATGCTCTGGACCAGTGGAATTTTTAAATCCACTATTACCAATAAAAAAATCGAATGGGAAATGGGGAATTTGTTTAGACTCTCGCCGGCTGAACTCTTGTACCAAAAGAGACGATTTTCCCTTCCCGAATATGGTTGGAATACTCCAGAGGATTCGAAAGTCACGGTACTTTTCTGTGATAGACCTCTCGGAATCATACTACCAAGTTAGTCTCACGGAAACGGCCAAGGACAAAACGGCATTCCGAACTAATAAGGGTTTGTTCAGGTTTGTTGTAATGCCCTTTGGGCTTACAAATGCACCGGCAACGATGGCTAGGTTAATGACCAAGGTTCTGGGACACGATTTAGAACCATTTGTATACGTGTACTTAGATGATATCATCATTACTTCGTTATCGTTTGAACATCATTGTCAATTAATTAAAATCGTTGCGAGTCGGTTACAAAATGCAGGGCTTACGATCAATCTCCAGAAGTCCAAGTTCTGTCAAAGAAAAATCCAATATCTCGGCTATGTTCTCTCCGACGAGGGTCTATCTATGGATGTTTCTAAAATCCAACCGATATTAGATTACGCACAACCATGTTCTGTAAAGGATGTGCGACGCCTCCTTGGATTGGGAGCTTTTTATCAGAAATTCATAAGGAATTATTCTGAAATTGCGGCCCCCATTTCAGATTTGCTAAAGGGGAAGCGAAAAAAGTTTGTCTGGACCCCAGAAGCAAATCAAGCCTTTGAAAGACTTAAAAATGCTCTCATTTCCGCTCCTGTTCTGGCTAATGCAGATTTTGAATTGATGTTTATCATCGAAACCGATTCCTCCGACTCGGCCATAGGTGCCGTTTTAACTCAGGAATTGGCCGGTGAACGACGCCCTATCGCCTACTTTTCAAAAAAACTGTCCAGCACCCAGAAGCGTTACAGTGCTACGGAACGGGAATGTTTGGCCGTACTCTTGGCAATCGAACATTTCAAACATTTTGTCGAGGGCAGCCGATTCATGGTGAGAACGGATGCCATGAGCCTGACGTTCCTTCAGACTATGTCGATAGAATCCCGATCGCCTAGAATCGCCAGGTGGGCATTAAAGCTATCGAAATATGATCTTGTGCTGCAATACAAGAAAGGTTCTGAAAATGTGCCAGCCGATGCTCTATCCCGCTGTGTCAGTTCCATAGATGCCAGCCTTCCAGACCCCTACATTAGTGACCTCAAAAGACAGATCGAAAATGCTCCCGATCGATATAAAGATTTTAAAATTTTAGACGGTCATATTTTCAAGTACATTTCAAACACCACCCTTCCCGAAGATGCGGGTTCGAAATGGAAACTATTGGTCCCTAAACTAGATCGGCCGAAGATAATTGAAGACATTCACCGGGAAGCTCATTTAGGGTACCTTAAAACACTTGCGAAGATACGCGAACGATGGTATTGGCCAAGAATGAGTAGCGAGGTGAAACAGTTTTGCGCTTCCTGCGAAGTTTGTAAGGAATCAAAAATTCCGAACCAGAATACCCGACCCCTTTGCGGAAAACCCAAAGAATGCACGAGGCCTTGGGAAATGGTATCTATTGACTTTCTTGGACCCTACCCTCGTTCGAAGAAGGGTAACATATGGCTCCTTGTTGTGTCAGACTTTTTCTCAAAGTTTGTACTTGTTCAATGTTTAAGAACTGCAACTGCACCAGCTGTGTGTATGTTTCTCGAGAACATGGTGTTCACTTTATTTGGTGCACCGTCTGTCTGTATCTCAGACAATGCTCAGGTGTTTAAATCCAGTCAATTTCAAAAACTTCTTGAGAAATACGGGGTTAGCCACTGGAACCTCGCGGTATATCACCCCAGCCCTAACCCTGTCGAGCGAGTAAACCGCGTCATCGTTACGGCCATACGCTGTGCCCTTAACCAACGGAAAGATCATCGTGAATGGGATGAATCAATCCACACTATTGCCATGGCTATTCGTACAAGCGTACATGACAGTACGGGCTTCTCGCCGTATTTCATTAATTTCCATCGGAACATGATAAGTAACGGCCAAGAATACGATCATCTCCGATATTTGAACCCAGAAAAAGGCTGTGCACCCCAACAAATGAGCGAAGAAACGAAAAAACTGTTTGAAATAGTTCGAGAAAACCTCCATAAGGCCTATGAAAGGTATTCTCGACCCTATAACTTACGAGCCAATGCTCGACATGACTTCAGCCAGGGGGATGTCGTCTATAAGAAAGACATGCACCTTTCTGACAAAGCTCGAAACTTTGTTGGAAAGCTTGGCAATAAATTCTCGAAAGCCCGAATTCTGGAAAAGATTGGCACAAATACCTACGTTCTGGAAGACCTTGAAGGTCGCAGAATACCAGGAACATTTCATGGCTCGTTTCTTAAAAGGTCCTAGGATCTTCAGCTATGACAGCACTTTTGTCCGGAAAGTGCAAAACAATCGGCTCGCCTATAAAAACACACTTTGTGGTGCCCCGGCTTTGTCACGATTTCGAGATGCTTGTTGATTCCTCAATCGTTGACCTTTGCTTCACCGCTGTGAAATCAGTTCATTCAAACTTTACCGTGAAGTAGGAATGAGCACACAACCACAGCAGAAGAACAAGCTATGTAAGAGACTATAAGCTCAGACAACTGATTTCGATCATGGAAACACTCAAAGAGTAATTTAACATCCGGAACTAGTTGAGTGTCTAAAACCATCAAAACATTACGACCTCCTAGTGTACCGAAACTCACTTCTTCGCATAATCCTTGCCTTCGCTAAAAATAGATCCACATTAGATTCACTTTAGTTGTACAGAACTCCAGCCATAGATTCGAGGAGTATTGCATAGTTTACACGGTTTACACAGAATTAGCCCCTTTGCACCTTGTACATTACCTGAAACCATCCTTTACAATAGTTTGTCCATCTTTGTAATAGATTCTCATGCCAGTAAAGTAATAATTTCTCCTAGTTTTCTGTAAATCCAATCCAGTTTTCTTTGATCCACCGGTTCCTCGCACGTTGGCTTTGTTGTAATGACAAAAGTCTGACAGTGCGATGTTTTAGTCATGACAGTTCGGGTCGTTTCGTTAAGTACCCGTTTCTGAAAACATAAGTTTTAAGACAAACGCTTCATTGTTAATGCGTTTGTTCCGTTCATTGATGCGTTCATTGAAATTTCAATGGCGATAAATAAATTTGGTCTGAGGCCTGTAAATAGTAATTCTAATGTGAAGGAGGTTAGTAGTAGTTTCGAAGCATTTGTTTTCTGTTTCTCAGATAAATCTGGGGTTATACTATTACAAAGGTAAAGATATAAGATTGAAAAGATTCTCAAAAAAGTTTGAGGTTATTTGGCTTAAAATCGGTTGGATTTGAATTGTTTCCAATAATTTTTGGAGTTAAATCGGTTTAGACTAAGAAATTATGTTGCAAAGGTTTTGTATTTCTAGATTGTTTTGTTTGCATTTAGAATATTTAGAAAAAAAATGAGACGCAGAACAAAACTAGTATGACTAATAGAGAGTTAGCGTTTTAAAGCTATAAAAAAAAACTGAATTCAAACTTAAATAAAATCTAAGTTAAATTATTTTAGCGCATCGTTAAGTATTATTTTCTATGGCAACAAAGAAGCAAAACTATTAAAACAGTATAAAAATTTTGAAATTTTTAATCAAATTTCAAAATTTTTATAAGTAAGCAACGACGAATGTAACCCTCATTAAATACTTTCTCTCCGTGTCACTTGTTAGTCACAAACGGATGAAAGTTTCTATTACTTTCAAACGCTCAGAGCGCCACCTCGACGTGAAGCGAGATACTGCGTTGCACGCGTATAACTTTTGAGTTCCACCAAGCGATCTCATTTAACCATGCCCACGTAGAAGTACCGAAATATTGGGGGAAAAGATAGGCACAAAAAAAAACCAGCTCAAAAACAGCCCACATTTGATAAGCCTGTGGGAGCGAGAAAGCCTCAAACTAAGCGCGCAGGAAAAATGAGAAGACATTTATCTCCACCAGCATCCAATACTTTGTATTGTTTGATGCGATCAAAAGAAAAGGGATCGCGTGATCATCTCCGGGGTTTGTGAATTTAATTTGGTGGAAATTGTCAACTGGAGCTGACCTATCTCTGCTCTGTTGTTTAGCCCAGGACAAGTGAAGACTCTAGTAACGCTAGAAATAGTTGTGAAACCCAAAAGAGATTGTTAACTTTGGTGTTAAACAGAAGAAGTAAGTCAGTTGAGTCTTAAATAATTTTCCTTTTAAAAATAATTAAAAGTATTTGTCAGGCTTAAGTGGATCACGTGGTTTTGATCAACCCGAGTGAGGAGAAATTGCTCTGCTTGTGATTAATTCTCCAGGTAAGGCTTGTTTGACACACGTGTTTTTTTATGATACCATAGTTTACGATGGAATTTAACACGTTGCTAGGTAGAAAACCCCACTGCGCAACGTGGGTGTTAGTTGGGAGTCGCCATCTTGGTCCAAACCTACGGCACAGTGCGGTGCCGCTTTGGGTTGGTGAATTTTCCATCCGTCTGCTGTGAGACCGGTCCAAATTAACGCCGTGAGACGGTTATCGTTTGTGCTTAACGAAGCTCGACCGCCCACCAACCCACCACCCAAGAAAAACTCGCCCAAGAACATCGCCGGCAACTTCAACGCCACCACGTGGCCGGATTGGCAAACCGACGAAGCTACGAAGTGGAACGGTTCAGTAACGGTTGCCCTCGTGACACGAACCTCGCGCCAACATCGTTAGGCCGTCACGCCGAAGCAGAATAACCACGGCCCTGTGAGAAATTGCGCCGCGTTGCTGACGGTCACCGAGGACTGGATGCGCACACGTGCTCACTGCTGGGCCAATCGAGGATATTGGAAGGACGAAGTGCCTATACCGGTAACGCCGGACCGAAAACGATTGATTCCGCTCCCCCCCAACACGTGCCCCCCTACGGAAAGAATAACAGGTCAGATTAGAATTAAGAGAAAACTGTACCTAGAAGGAAGAAGTGACGTCACTGATAGGCAGGGAACTACTCGAATTTCTTGAATACAAGCTAGCTCGACTTTGTTGCCAGAATTTCGTCTCCGTCTATCAGAGGTTCCCAAGTGAAAGTTGACGTTTCCATCTGGGTGTACCGGGTTGTTTTAACTGATTGATTACACCGCTGCGGGTGACTAGATCTCCTCTCATTATTTTAAAAATCGGATTAGGGACCCAATTTTTTTGGTCTTCTGGGTGGGAATGCTAAATGGATTCGGGTGTTTGAGCCTTATCAGCCCGCCTTGAAAAGAGTCTCTAGTCGAGTACTTTAAATTGCAACAGCAGCCTCTCTTTACGAGAGTGGCGCTTAAGCTGCTGATTGTTGGAAGCTTAACATTCGTTACATACTTGCAACAAATATACATGGACAGATACATAGAAAAATAGTATGTCGTTAAGAGATTGCACAAAAGAAATGAAATGCAATAAAAAGAAGAGATAGTTTGTAAAATGCCATCTCGAACAGTGACAAAATGGAACAAAAATCCAAGTCGACACTCATGGTGACGAACTATACAAAGTCAATGGAAAAATATTTGAAAAGAGGATATTATAAATATATGGTATAAAATTGTATTAATATAATAATTGCTGTAGAATCCATAGAAAGAGAATAACAAGGAACAAACTCACCGGATAATCGCCTGCCATCAATCGAACCAAAAATGCGAAACGAAAAAAAAAATGCCATCTACCGTACCAAAAAGCGCAAAAATCAAATGAAAAACAAAAAACTAAATCGGAGCACCGAAGGCAACGCGCGCGCAAATCTGGCCTCCAGCTGCCGAGCCGTCACTACACACACTGACTGAAGCCGGGTCTTCTTCCTCTGCCATCAATCAGACCAAAAAGCGCAAAAATCAAATGGAAAAAAACTAAATCGGGGTACCGAAGGCAACGCGCGCGCAAATCTGGCCTCCAACTGCTGAGCCGTCACTACACACACTGACTGAAGCCGGGTCTTCTTCCTCTGCCATCAATCAGACCAAAAAGCGCAAAAATCAAATGGAAAAAAACTAAATCGGGGTACCGAAGGCAACGCGCGCGCAAATCTGGCCTCCAGCTGCTGAGCCGTCACTACACACACTGACTGAAGCCGGGTCTTCTTCCTCTGCCATCAATCGGATCAAAAAGCGCAAAAATCAAATGGAAAAAAACACGTATGTGGCAACCCTAATCCCACCTAATGCATCTGACAGGAGCCAACATCTATCGTGTATCCACAATGGAATCCATTGTGGATACACAAATGTTTACATACAACATGTTGGATTCTAAAAGATGGCGTCCTCGCACCCTGGTGGAAAAAAAACTAAATCGGGGTACCGAAGGCAACGCGCGCGCAAATCTGGCCTCCAACTGCTGAGCCGTCACTACACACACTGACTGAAGCCGGGTCCAATGTTCTAAATTTCACCAGGTTAGGCCCATCGGGCAAAGTGGTGTTTGTGATATGATAATTTTGAAGTAGTAGTCGTGTCATGTCAACTTCGGCAAGCCGAAATCGCACGAAGTTGCCGAAGGTGACGTCACGTTCCAGAAGCTGCGAACAAATTTTCTAGCGAACGTGACGTCGCGATCAGCTGATCGGTTTGTTTACATATTTTTATCGACTAATACAGGCAAACATATACTTTCACCCGGACCTGTGAATAATTGACATCGAGCCGGGTCTTCTTCCTCTGCCATCAACCGTACCAAAAAGCGCAAAAAGCAAATGAAAAACAAAAAAACTAAATCGGAGCACCGAAGGCAACGCGCGCGCAAGTCTGGCCTCCAGCTGCCGAGCCGTCACTACACACACTCTATACAACTAGTTGAAGAACTTACAGTAAAAATTTGAGAATATTTGATGCACTTTTCGAAAAGTTACAGCTAGTTGAACATTTTTTGGAAAGTGAAAATTTTGCCTGTCCCGATCATTTTGTCTATCCCCTGTAAATGAGTTCGTGGGAAGTTACCAAGCCAACTTCATCGACGGCCGGTCGACAACGGAACAGATCTTCACCGTACGGCAAATCCTCCAGAAATGCCTTGAATACCAGGTCCCAACGCACCACCTGTTCATCGACTTCAATGCGGCATACGACAGTATCGACTGCACAGAGCTATGGAAAACCATGGACGAGAACAGCTTTCCCAGGAAGCATACCAAACTGATAAGAGCAACAATGGACGGTGTGCAGAACAGTGTAAGGATTTCGGGTGAACTATCCAGTTCATTCGAATCTCGACGGGGACTACGACAAGGTGATGTACTTTCCTGCCTACTATTCAACATTGCCCTGGAAGGTGTTATGCGACGAGCCGGGCTAAACAGCCGGTACGATCTTCACGAAATCCGGCCAAGTTGTCTATTTGCGGATGACATGGGTATTATTGCTAGAACATTTGGAACGGTGGCAGCGATAGACGGGGGTACTTTCGAGGTGGTAGAAGAATTCGTCTACCTCGGTTCCTTGCTAACGGCTGACAATAACGTGAGCCGTGAAATGCGAAGGCGCATCATCAGTGGAAGTCGTGCCTACTATGCACAGTTAAAATAAAAATGTAATTTTAAACTTATTTTCATGCACATATTTGGAGCATGAAAATAAACTCAAAACTACATCACGTTTGGAATTTACATTGATTGAAAACATGAGCTCGACGTGTAATTTTAAACGTCGTTGAAAGTTCAACGGCGCACTCCGCCGCACGCGCTTTAACGGTGGTTTGTTTTATTTCGTTTGTTTCATTTATGAACACGCCTCTCCCCGCCCAGATTGTCGGAAGAAGCAGTAAAAGTCAAAAATGGTTGTCACAATTTAATTTTATAACATATTTTCACATTATAGGTTGCAAACTATGAAAGAACACAAATGTTTTTTCCCGAAAATGTCGAAGCAAATACCGCATCCAGCAGAAAGTTCTCGGCACTCGGTGCAGGTCGTTTTGCTGCTTGCTGGTGGTGACCGATAACGAGAGCGCCTGTGAAAATTAGCAACATTACGGATGATATCTCATAAGTTATCACTGCCGAATGTAAAAGTATGCACTTCTTACCTGCTAATGATTTTTACAATGCTGGTTCACGCGTTTGTTACACTTTCAGACGTTTGGTATATGAATTAAATCAAATTTCGAAGCAGCTCAACAGCCACAGCAAGGCTTTACGCGACGGCCATACTTTCGTCAACATCAGAGCGCTGTTGTGTTTATATGTTGATTGAATTTTACAGTGAATGAAATTTAAAAATCAATGTTTGTCAATGCTCTTGTTATGTGCATGGATTTCTATTGAAATTTAAATCACCGTTTCGATTCAAGTGATGTACATTTACAACCAGTATGTTTTACATGCCATTTAAATTTCATTACTTTTTGCTGTGTGGGCTCCAGAAGAAACTGCGGTCAGAAAAGATTCACCCCCGCACCAAATGTACCATGTACAAGACGTTAATAAGACCGGTGGTTCTCTACGGACACGAGACATGGACGATGCTCGAGGAGGACCTGCAAGCACTCGGAGTTTTCGAGCGACACGTGCTAAGGACGATCTTCGGCGGCGTGCAGGAGAACGGTGTGTGGCGGAGAAGCATGAACCACGAGCTCGCTGCACTTTACGGCGAACCCAACATCCAGAAAGTAACCAAAGCCGGAAGGATACGATGGGCAGGGAATGTTGCAAGAATGCCGGACAACAACCCTGCCAAGGTGGTGTTTGCTTACCACCCGGTTGGTACAAGAAGGCGTGGAGCGCAGAGAGCACGATGGGCGGACCAGGGTGAGCGTGATCTGGCGAGTGTTGGGCGTGACCGACGTTGGAGAGCTGCAGCTGCAAATCGAGTATTATGGCGGCAAATTGTTGATTCAGTATTATCATGAATTTGATGTTAACTAAATAAATGAAATGAATTGAACTGGTACAAGTCGTAGAATATCAAGTATTAAATAAATACTCAATCTTAATGAACATTTTTATGTTGTGTTACAATTACCAACATATGGTCAGTACGATGTTTAAGCTGAATTACATTGGAACGTCCAGTAGCTAGAAGATTTTGGCCACGAAATTGTTCACGTCAGCCCAATATACT
>NC_085138.1:242298200-242360847 GCF_035046485.1 Aedes albopictus
GACATGGTGACCAAAGGCAGCGGAAGAAATGATTGCGTCAGTACAGCAGGAAGCAACAACAAACATACTCTCACGCTTAGGGAAGTTAAGGATGCTATCCAGCACCTTAAGAAAAATAAGTCTGCTGGGAAGGATGCTATCGGAGTATAACTCATTAAAATAAACCTGCACCTACTAATATCGGATCTGGGAAACCGAACAGCTACCGGAGGAGTGGAGTCATTTACCCGATCTACAAGGAAGGCGAGGAGTTGGAGTATGAGAACTTCCAAGCGATCACAACTCTAAATGTCACCTTCAAAGTACTATCCCGGATCATCTTCATCGTCTTTCACCTAAAGTAGATGAGTTTATAGGAAGTAATCAAGCCGCCTTCGCCGACGACCGTTCGACAATGGACCAGATTTCACCGTGCGGCAAATCCTCCAAAAATGCCGCGAACACACTATCTGTTCTTCTAGCTACTTTATCGGCGCTTCAGTCTTGGGGAATCAAAACGACTGGTTTAGAGTTGGACAAATCTAAAACTCTCTTTTTGATTCCCCGAGACTGCAGCGCCGATGAAATAGCTAGATCATATATATCTGTCGAACTCTCTTAAGTACCGTTACCATGGCCTCAATCCGTATCTGTTCTTCGACTGCAAGGCTGTGTATTACAGGATGGATTCTCCGGGAAACTCACTAGACTGATTACAGCGACAATGGAAGGTGTAAAAAACTGCGGTCCAGATCTGTCTGCCCGAAGCCCTTAGATCGAGCTCATCCTCGTCTGGCAACGCTGCTTCGAGATTCTCTGCGAATTTTGAGGCGACATCCGGTGCTTCTATCGCTCAAAGTTGTATCGTGGCGATCTTCGGTACCGAACATTAGAAAGTTATGGGCGCAGTTTGACCATCACCTGGAAAGTGTGATACCATTGTTCTGGAAAGTTTGACAAGTAATGCATTAGGTATGCGAAAAATCCATACAAAGGGGGTGAAGGTGGGTGAAAATTCTAAAAATTGCCAACATCTTCTTGGCGTAATGTCCTCACTGGGACAAAGCCTGCTCCTCAAATCTAAGCTTAGTGTTCTACGAGCAATTTCATAGTTATCAAATGAGAGCCTCTTCTGCAAACGATCATTTTGCATGTGTAAATCGTGTAGCAGGCACAGATACTCTATGTTCACGGATAGCAATAAAATTTCCATAACGTAAACTTACTCGGCCAACCGAGAATCTAATCCGCCGCCCTCAGCATATTCATGCTGAATACCCACGCCTTTTCAGTTGTGGCTATAGGGGCCAGCTTTGGGATGGAATGGGATAGAAGGTCGAATGGGACAAAAGGTCGAATGGGCGAAAAATTTACTAGACCAGTGTACTAGCTTTTGAGTCTTTCTTGCTCTTTCTTGGGGAACACTGTGGTGCTGTTATGGAAATCAAATGCATTTGGCACACTAACATTTCTATAGTTTTTTTTTTCTTCATTTATTTATAAGCTGTTCTTTTAAGATGTGTGCATGTAGCATAATGACAATTAGTTCAGGAATTTTTCCTTCTTAATTTTATAGGCTGTTCTTTAAAGTTTTATTAATGAAAAAAAAAAAATGAATCTTCAGGTAGTTAACACCGCTAGGCATGGTGGTTTTCCCGATAGCGGAAGGTCCGAAAAAACTTGAAACTATTGAAAAATCATCATCCCTACAGGTCGTAAGCCCTGGCAAAGTGTGGAACGTTTTGGTGACTGTGATCTCTGACCATCATGTAATCAAAACCCCAGTGTTCACCGGAACAGCTCATAGTTGAACACCACTGCTGAGACGCAATTTGAGAGGCTTCTACCTATTTCTAAAGGGGGTAGCCAGCTTGGATGACAGGCAAAACTGAAGTGAGACTAATACTACAGCACAATAGACAGTGATGATAACAGTGAGACAGCGCAAATTTTTTTGTTTATTTACATGCAGGATAGTAATTATACCTTATAAATAATTTTGATATTTTCGCATAACCGTAATTTATATTTGTGCCTTAAATTATTTGAATTATATAAAACTTAAAAACTAAAATTACAGGCTAAAACTTAACGTTAGATTACTATGTTGTTGATTCGCGGTATAAAAACACTATGATTGTTGACGTCACTAGGGTAGGCGTAGTATGAAACTGTTAGAAACATATGTCGAATTCGTTTTTGAACCTGGGTTGGAACTGGATCGGCGGAAAATGTGTAAACAAACAAACGTCAAACCAATTTCAGTGCAAGCGGACCTGAGTCGGGTTGGGGTTGCAACTTTGATCTGATCCAGTTCCAACCCAGTTTGGAACTTAAACAAAAACAAAAACGACAATAGTGTAGGTTGACCTGAACATTCCCGAAAGCTCACGAATCTCGCCGAACACGCTGAGAAATTATGAACCGACCGTTTTCTCTCACCGATGTAACAATATAAAAGACCCCATCTTGAGACCCATCTTCTTGTTAGTTGAATAGTACCTCCCAGTACGGAGGGTTAGCCTAACATTAGCCTAATGTTAGACTAACTGGCCAGCATGTTAGGCTAACTTTTTGTCTCACTTTTGCCTAATGTTAGTCTAAAATTAGACAGATATGACACACTTTTGTTAGACATGTTGCAAATTCGAAACATGTTTGTTAGTCTAACATTAGACTAACGTTAGACATGTTTTAGTATGGGCTGTTAGACGAATGTTAGGCATAGATTTTATGCTGCTTGTTTTCATTCCAGCTGTCATCCGAGCAAGAAGTGTGATTGTAGTAGTGAACTTTTATCGGCGTTCACTACTACAACCGCACTTCTGCCTCGAATGAAAGCTGGACGAAACATATTTAATAAAAAAAAATCGGAGCCTGTTTTAATTTTATTTTTTTATTTTATTTAAATTTAAATATAAATTAAAATTTTTATTCAATTTG
Source organism: Aedes albopictus (assembly GCF_035046485.1). Taxonomy (NCBI): domain Eukaryota; kingdom Metazoa; phylum Arthropoda; class Insecta; order Diptera; family Culicidae; genus Aedes; species Aedes albopictus. The sequence continues at coordinate 242,301,123 of NC_085138.1, forward strand.
AATTTAAATTTAAATTTTTATTTAATTTGAATTTAAATTTAATTTTAATTTTAATTTTAATTTTAATTTTAATTTTAATTTTAATTTAAGTTCAATTTCAATTTTAACTTTAATTTTAATTTTAATTTTAATTTTAATTTTAATTTTAATTTGAATTTGAATTTGAATTTGAATTTGAATTTTAATTTCAATTTTAATTTTAATTTTAATTTTAATTTTAATTTTAATTTTAATTTTAATTTTAATTTTAATTTTAATTTTAATTTTAATTTTAATTTTAATTTTAATTTTAATTTTAATTTTAATTTTAATTTTAATTTTAATTTTAATTTTAATTTTAATTTTAATTTTAATTTTAATTTTAATTTTAATTTTAATTTTAATTTTAATTTTAATTTTAATTTTAATTTTAATTTTAATTTTAATTTTAATTTTAATTTTAATTTTAATTTTAATTTTAATTTTAATTTTAATTTTAATTTTAATTTTAATTTTAATTTTAATTTTAATTTTAATTTTAATTTTAATTTTAATTTTAATTTTAATTTTAATTTTAATTTTAATTTTAATTTTAATTTTAATTTTAATTTTAATTTTAATTTTAATTTTAATTTTAATTTTAATTTTAATTTTAATTTTAATTTTAATTTTAATTTTAATTTTAATTTTAATTTTAATTTTAATTTTAATTTTAATTTTAATTTTAATTTTAATTTTAATTTTAATTTTAATTTTAATTTTAATTTTAATTTTAATTTTAATTTTAATTTTAATTTTAATTTTAATTTTAATTTTAATTTTAATTTTAATTTTAATTTTAATTTAATTTTAATTTAATTTTAACTTAATTTTAATTTAATTTTAATTTAATTTTAATTTAATTTTAATTTAATTTTAATTTAATTTTAATTTAATTTTAATTTAATTTTAATTTAATTTTAATTTAATTTTAATTTAATTTTAATTTTAATTTTAATTCAATTTTAATTTAATTTTAATTTAATTTTAATTTAATTTTAATTTAATTTTAATTTAATTTTAATTTAATTTTAATTTAATTTTAATTTAATTTTAATTTAATTTTAATTTAATTTTAATTTAATTTTAATTTAATTTTAATTTAATTTTAATTTAATTTTAATTTAATTTTAATTTAATTTTAATTTAATTTTAATTTAATTTTAATTTAATTTTAATTTAATTTTAATTTAATTTTAATTTAATTTTAATTTAATTTTAATTTAATTTTAATTTAATTTTAATTTAATTTTAATTTAATTTTAATTTAATTTTAATTTAATTTTAATTTAATTTTAATTTAATTTTAATTTAATTTTAATTTAATTTTAATTTAATTTTAATTTAATTTTAATTTAATTTTAATTTAATTTTAATTTAATTTTAATTTAATTTTAATTTAATTTTAATTTAATTTTAATTTAATTTTAATTTTAATTTTAATTTTAATTTTAATTTTAATTTTAATTTTAATTTTAATTTTAATTTTAATTTTAATTTTAATTTTAATTTTAATTTTAATTTTAATTTTAATTTTAATTTTAATTTTAATTTTAATTTTAATTTTAATTTTAATTTTAATTTTAATTTTAATTTTAATTTTAATTTTAATTTTAATTTTAATTTTAATTTTAATTTTAATTTTAATTTTAATTTTAATTTTAATTTTAATTTTAATTTTAATTTTAATTTTAATTTTAATTTTAATTTTAATTTTAATTTTAATTTTAATTTTAATTTTAATTTTAATTTTAATTTTAATTTTAATTTTAATTTTAATTTTAATTTTAATTTTAATTTTAATTTTAATTTTAATTTTAATTTTAATTTTAATTTTAATTTTAATTTTAATTTTAATTTTAATTTTAATTTTAATTTTAATTTTAATTTTAATTTTAATTTTAATTTTAATTTTAATTTTAATTTTAATTTTAATTTTAATTTTAATTTTAATTTTAATTTTAATTTTAATTTTAATTTTAATTTTAATTTTAATTTTAATTTTAATTTTAATTTTAATTTTAATTTTAATTTTAATTTTAATTTTAATTTTAATTTTAATTTTAATTTTAATTTTAATTTTAATTTTAATTTTAATTTTAATTTTAATTTTAATTTTAATTTTAATTTTAATTTTAATTTTAATTTTAATTTTAATTTTAATTTTAATTTTAATTTTAATTTTAATTTTAATTTTAATTTTAATTTTAATTTTAATTTTAATTTTAATTTTAATTTTAATTTTAATTTTAATTTTAATTTTAATTTTAATTTTAATTTTAATTTTAATTTTAATTTTAATTTTAATTTTAATTTTAATTTTAATTTTAATTTTAATTTTAATTTTAATTTTAATTTTAATTTTAATTTTAATTTTAATTTTAATTTTAATTTTAATTTTAATTTTAATTTTAATTTTAATTTTAATTTTAATTTTAATTTTAATTTTAATTTTAATTTTAATTTTAATTTTAATTTTAATTTTAATTTTAATTTTAATTTTAATTTTAATTTTAATTTTAATTTTAATTTTAATTTTAATTTTAATTTTAATTTTAATTTTAATTTTAATTTTAATTTTAATTTTAATTTTAATTTTAATTTTAATTTTAATTTTAATTTTAATTTTAATTTTAATTTTAATTTTAATTTTAATTTTAATTTTAATTTTAATTTTAATTTTAATTTTAATTTTAATTTTAATTTTAATTTTAATTTTAATTTTAATTTTAATTTTAATTTTAATTTTAATTTTAATTTTAATTTTAATTTTAATTTTAATTTTAATTTTAATTTTAATTTTAATTTTAATTTTAATTTTAATTTTAATTTTAATTTTAATTTTAATTTTAATTTTAATTTTAATTTTAATTTTAATTTTAATTTTAATTTTAATTTTAATTTTAATTTTAATTTTAATTTTAATTTTAATTTTAATTTTAATTTTAATTTTAATTTAATTTTAATTTAATTTTAATTTAATTTTAATTTAATTTTAATTTAATTTTAATTTAATTTTAATTTAATTTTAATTTAATTTTATTTGAATTTAATTTGTTTGAAATTAAAGTTTAAAAACAAATACATAAAAATTGAAATTAAAATTAAATTTAAATTTATGTAATTTTATGTAAAATTAAAATTAAAATTAAAATTAAAATTAAAATTAAAATTAAAATTAAAATTAAAATTAAAATTAAAATTAAAATTAAAATTAAAATTAAAATTAAAATTAAAATTAAAATTAAAATTAAAATTAAAATTAAAATTAAAATTAAAATTAAAATTAAAATTAAAATTAAAATTAAAATTAAAATTAAAATTAAAATTAAAATTAAAATTAAAATTAAAATTAAAATTAAAATTAAAATTAAAATTAAAATTAAAATTAAAATTAAAATTAAAATTAAAATTAAAATTAAAATTAAAATTAAAATTAAAATTAAAATTAAAATTAAAATTAAAATTAAAATTAAAATTAAAATTAAAATTAAAATTAAAATTAAAATTAAAATTAAAATTAAAATTAAAATTAAAATTAAAATTAAAATTAAAATTAAAATTAAAATTAAAATTAAAATTAAAATTAAAATTAAAATTAAAATTAAAATTAAAATTAAAATTAAAATTAAAATTAAAATTAAAATTAAAATTAAATTAAAATTAAATTAAAATTAAATTAAAATTAAATTAAAATTAAATTAAAATTAAATTAAAATTAAATTAAAATTAAATTAAAATTAAATTAAAATTAAATTAAAATTAAATTAAAATTAAATTAAAATTAAATTAAAATTAAATTAAAATTAAATTAAAATTAAATTAAAATTAAATTAAAATTAAATTAAAATTAAATTAAAATTAAATTAAAATTAAATTAAAATTAAATTAAAATTAAATTAAAATTAAATTAAAATTAAATTAAAATTAAATTAAAATTAAATTAAAATTAAATTAAAATTAAATTAAAATTAAATTAAAATTGAATTAAAATTAAATTAAAATTAAATTAAAATTAAATTAAAATTAAATTAAAATTAAATTAAAATTAAATTAAAATTAAATTAAAATTAAATTAAAATTAAATTAAAATTAAATTAAAATTAAATTAAAATTAAATTAAAATTAAATTAAAATTAAATTAAAATTAAGTTAAAATTAAATTAAAATTAAATTAAAATTATATTAAAATTAAAATAAAATTGAATTAAAATTAAATTAAAATTAAATTAAAATTAAATTAAAATTAAATTAAAATTAAATTTAAATTAAATTTAAATTAAATTAAAATTAAATTAAAATTAAATTTAAATTAAATTTAAATTAAATTTAAATTAAATTTAAATTAAATTTGAATTAAATTAAAATTAAATTCAAATTAAATTAAAATTAAATTAAAATTAAATTTAAATTAAATTTAAATTAAATTAAAATTAAATTAAAATTAAATTAAAATTAAATTAAAATTAAATTAAAATTAAATTAAAACTAAATTGAAATTAAATTAAAATTAAATTAAAATTAAATTGAAATTAAATTAAAGTTAATTAAAATTAAATTGAAATTAAATCTACATTAAATTAAAACTGAATTGAAATTGAATTAAAGTGACTCACCGACACGATGAGGCCAAACTTAACGGAATAGGACACTTTTTTGGTGATGACTGGTTCCGACGACAGTGCGAAGAGAACGAACCGAACTTATTGGCCAGCAGCAGCGACGAGGAACTGACGGGTTGGACGACGGAATGACTGAAATGGTTCCTACGAGTTTAAACTAATTGAGACGCGCAAATTTTTCTCATTTTCTCGACCGACGAACGCGATCTTTAAGCTGCCGCAACTAACAAAGTTTTTTTCCACTGCCATTTGCTCAACTGTCAATGACGCGCGAAAAAATCGAACATTCAGCATAAATTCGGGGTTATGATTTATGCTCTCGAAAATTTTTCGATGAGCAACATAACTAACAAATGCCTAACATTGTCGAACGCCTAACTTCCTCCGTGCTGGGCTAGTTCGTCGCCATGCCGGTCACCAAGTAGATAATACTAGTAGTTTTAGTTAGAATAAAAGTATGTGAAGTAAATGTGCAATAAAGTATCCGTTTTTGTGTAATAAGTGTTAGAAGTGAATAAAGTGACTGTTAAGTGTACGAAGACTGTGTGGTTGTTGCTATAGCTGCGCGAAAGAAGCTCACTATCAAGAAGCTTTCCCACCGAAGAACACAACCTATTCACCTCACTGTTCGACATAAAGGAAGTGCTCGATTTTCTCACCTCGAAAAGTCGATAGGCGTTGGAGTTTTAAGGCCGCACGGGACGACGTGTAATTTTTCCTATCTTCCTTCTCTTTCTAACATTTTGCCTCATGATTTTGAAGATGCAAATATCAATTTCCACTGCACTGACGTAGCTGAAACTTTAGTCGATTGTGCACCGCAAGTGAGCAAATAAACGATCAAATTTCTAGCCAAAAATATGAAGTACAGTATGCGGCAGGAAAAAATGCGAAAGTGTTTTTCAACTTCAAACCTCATTTTCGTCCATTTGACATTAACCAATCTATGTTTCAACGTTCCATGATCTATAATAGGCTAGTTTTCTGAAAAGTTAATTAAAAAATTTCCCATTTTGGTCACTAACCTTTACAGGGCGGCGCCTGAAGATGAAGACAACCAGAATTTTCAAACCGCAAAAAATCGCACAGGTCGCTAAATTTCGCATCTGATAAAACAAAATTTTTGATTTTCTCTACAATACCATCAAATATATGTACTTATTTCATCTGGTATGTGAAACTACATGGCTCTGGATCAGTGTGGTCTGGTTGTTCATCGAATTTGGGCTAATTTTGATACTGTTATAGTCATTTTATTTAATGACCATTGGGCGCGCAGTTTATTGATATCTGCTTATTAGGCCTACATTATCACATGTTAAACATCAAATATGTTCATTTTTATTTTTCAGTGCTAGAATATAGACATTGACTGATACACTGTCATGAAAAAATAGTCATATATATCCCATATTTAGCGTGTAATAGTGCCTTGAACTTTTCGCATTTTTTCCTGCCGCACCCTGTAGAAGTTGAGATTTGCATCTTACTAACAACATAGCAATGGCGGACGATTCAACCACCGTCCCGTTAGACGTGTGCGCCGAAGCTCTTTTCACCGGCGGCGGCGTATATGGTAATTTGAGACAGCGGCGGCGGCGACGCCGGCGTCACGCCGAACACCCTATTCGGCGGCGGCGGCGGCGGCGTAACCGGCGCGACGAAAAAAAAATGTTCAATTCAATTTTTTTTTGTAATTTTTAATAAGATCTTATTTCACATTTAAAAAAAATCAACAAGGAAGAATTTGTTTTTTTCTTGGTGCCAAAGCTACGGTTTTCTAAAGTTTACACTGAATGAAAGTTCATCAATTATATGAATCTTCGGGATTTTTTTAATGACACAGGAATTTAGCTTTGAGATTTATTTAGTGTGTCTTCCAGAAACTTTTTTGTACGATTCCTTCTTCTCTTGTTTTCCTCATTCTTGGCATGGCGCATATATTACTTTAGAAATTCCTTTGAGATTGTTAGACATTTCTTACAAAACAAAACAATTAAGAATAAAAATAAAAATAAAACTTAAAAATTTCCGCATTGATACGCTCAAAGAACCCGATCAGGAAATCCAAGAGCCGAAGACTCCAAAACAACTATCTGCGTTTTTTTAAGTTTAAGTTTTTTTTTCAACTTCCCCTGGAAATTACTAAGTAATTTTAGCAGGAAGTTGTTCTGGAATTTCTCTGAAGTTTCCTTAAAACTTCTATTATGCATACACATACCATAAAAAATCCCTCCAAAAATGTGATTGGAAATTTTTCCAATGTTTTCATTAAAAAATACTTTGAGTATCATAAATGTGATTGTTTCAAGGATTGTTCGATAAATTACTACAAGGATTCTATTATTTCGATTGATATTTAATTCCTCTATGGATTCAAGTGTTTTAGGTAGACTCCCCACAAGGGTATTAGTCTCACATGGGTACCAAAATAACCTAAGACTAGAACTGAACATGATGCTATTGTATGGTTGCATGATTTCAAAACTCCACAATTACTGTGGCTTAAATTGATATTTTTAATATCCATGTCCTTAAAAAATCCAAAGATTTGTTCAAAGTATCTTTGGAATGTTCGCCGTGATTCCTTAATGAGCATTTATTCAATTTTTATTTGTATCAACGAGATTTTTAGCCCTAGGCTAGTTCATCTCGGGACCCCCGCTCTACTTACCTTTCGAAGGTAAAATTCACATTTCGTGAGTTTGTCGGGAGTTGTCCTTGTCGATCCCAGGTCCTTGGCGTGATAGTCACGTGCTTTAACCATCACATCAGGTCCGCTCCACATCCATTTATTTGTTCAGAAACTAATCCTTAATATTTTTTTCACAAATTGTCTAAATAATAAAAAAATGTCTTCATATTTCTAATACAAAATCTAGCGAAAGGTTTTCTAACAAATCTTTTTGAATTTTAATTTTTAAGACTTTTCCTGTGACACCTGTGACATTTTAAAATTGTTCCAAAGGTTAACTATTCAGAGTGTGCTCTTTTAGTTCATGCACACTTTATTCCAAGAGATGTTTTTAAGTTTTTCATAAGAATTTAAAAATCATAGAATAAATCATTAAATAATTCAGGATTTCTTCAGAATCTTCTTTTGAGATTCCTAAAAGGTTCCATATGAGATTCCTCCAGGAACTCCTGTTGGAGAACAACCAGAAGGAACTTGCTTGAGTATTTTCTCAACTAAATCCTGTAGGAACTCCATGAGGAATGCCATTAATAAAAAAAAAAGAATTGTTCAGAAAACTCCCCAATAAACTCTGGGAAATAGAAAAATCTAAAAGGATTCCAGAATGAACTTATGAAGAAAATCTAGAAGGATCTGTAGGAATTCCAAATGGAACTTTTGGAGGAAATCAAAAAAGAGTTCTTTAGATGTGGATCCTGCAAAGTATTCCTGAAAAAATTCCAAAAACAATACACCTGAAGAAATTCCAAGAATTTTTGAAGCAATCCCAGAAGTAGCTTCTAAAAAGAATCCCGGAGATGTTTTTGGAGGAATATTGAAAGAAGTTTTTGTAAGAACCCCAGAAGGAACTTAGGTAGGAATATCTCATGAAATGTCTGGAAGGAATTCCAGACTAAATTTTTGGAAGGAGTTTCTGTAGGAAAGTATTCCTGACGCAATCCCTGAGAGAACTTCTGAAGGGATCCCGGAAAAATCCCAAGTGAAATTGCTGGAATTACCGGCCATATTTTCCTGGAATACCTTCTGGAAGTAAAAGAAAAACTGAATACATTCCTAAGGAATGAGAATCTTGATTGAAATGCCTGGAGGATTCCCGGAACTACTGTAGAAATCCCGGAGGAAATCCCTTGAAAACCCAAAAGGAATCTCTGAAGGAATCTTGAGAGGAGTTCCTTAAGGAACATTTTAGGAATCTCAGAAAGTATCCCAGAGGGAACTTCTGAAGGAATTTCAAAATTATCTCAGACGGAGCTCCCTGAGGAATCACAGAAGGAAATTCTAGAGAAAATTGTGAAGAAACCACGGAAGAAATTCCCAGAGGAATCACAGAAAAAATACTGGGGTAATCATAGATTCCTGGAGGAGTCTCCAAATCAATTTTTAGAGAAACTTCGTAAGGAATTTTGAAGGAAATTAGGAACTCCTGAAGTAATCTCAGAAGATATTTCTTAAAGTATCTCACAAAAAATCTCTGGAAAAGTCGCGAAAGTACTTTCTGGAGAATTCTTCGCAAGAGCACTTAAAGGAATCCCAGACAGAACTTCTTCAAGAATCTCAAGAGATACTCCAGGAAGAACCCCAGAGGGAACCTCTGAGGGAATCCTCAATGAACCCGTGGAAGAATCTCATCAAGAACTCTCTGGAAAGAAATGCCTGGAGGAGCCCTGGAAATTCGAAGGATTTCTTGGAGAAATGTGGGGTCCTATGGAATCAAAGAAGGACATCCCGGAGGGGTGCTACCATGTCGTCATCAAGTCATAAATTAGCATACTTTTTTACAAATACACAAACTCTACATGTTGCATGAAATCAAATTACCCATGAAAAGCTTGAGATTTTTTTAAAACCGTAGAGTAAGGTGGGGCAAAAGTTCGATTCTAGTTGATAATTCAAATATTTTCAAGAAATAGAAGCAGATAAAAATAAATGAATACCGTGTGGTGTTTCTACCATCCATGAGCTAAAATTTTGCTGAACAAAGTTACGCCAAATGTCTTTTCAATTTTGAGTTACAACACTTTTTGTATGTGTGTATCTAATTCGAACTCTTGCCCCACCACTGGGGCAAAAGTTCGAATCTAGTGTTTGTGGTATTCCGCTATCCGTAGCACACTATTTCGACACTTTGGTAATTGGAATACCTAAAACCAATAAATATTTGATGTTGGAATTGGAATACACTTTAAAGTTCGATCTGGATTTAACCCAAATCAGGGTTAAATTTACTTCGCCAAAAATTAGTAGTTTTCCGCCTAATTCAGATAAAACAACATTTTTTTTTCAACTTCGATCAATTTTCTCACTAATTCCATCATTTTTAGAAATAATATGTACATTTTGCAGAATTTTAGGGTTTTACCTAAAGTTGCCACATGATCCGAACTCTTGCCCCACAATTCGAACTTTTGCCTCACTATGTGTAAAATAACCGAGGCATGCCGTGCGCTATAGGGACTCCCCCCGCCAATTCATTTGTATGGGAGCCACCCTTTCCAAAGAGGGAGGCGCCTCGGGCCTTGTTAAAAACTTTCCCGGCCCTAAAAATGCCCACATATAAATTTTCATGCTCATTGGTGAAGTCAGCAGTCAGTTGAGAGAAGTCAGCGAGAATCCTGAAGATAATGAATTGGAACTTCATCACCAAAGATGTTACAAAACCCTTGGCAGGTGTGATCCTAACCGACCTAAAACTTTCACGAATAAATCATAAAAGGTCTCAAAAATGCTCCAAGAACCAACCAACAATAATGTAGCGCCAAAAAATCAAGTAATACAGAATGTTTAAAGATTCGACTAGTAGAATTCAAGAAGTCCACCAAAGATTAGTTCAAAGTCCTTCAGAGATTTATTCAAAAATTACTTTACAGATTCTAATGAAACATGCTGCAGCAATGAGTCCAGAATCATCCATAAAATACTGCAACAGTATTTTTTTTATCTGTTGACGAGAAAAACAACATATGCCGTTTCCTGATCGGCGTGGGAAATTTTGTTCGGCAGCGTGGAAAAATTTGAACAGCGGCGCGCCGGGACGATTCGAGTGGCGGCGGCGGCGTGGAAAAAACGTCGGCGACGGCGGCGCGGCGCGGCGGCGCACACGTCTACGTCCCGTCCGGCCTTAAGCAAAACGCTATTTCCGGGGTCACAGCAATGTTGTGAAACGGTAAAAGTACTTAACGGAGACTAAACTGTAAGTATAGTAAATGAACTAGATTATCGAAACCTTTTCTAAATAAATTGAATTTTAGCATGAGCTGATCACCACCTAAATCGGGATAATGTGTCTGCTGAGAGAACTCTGGAAATACCTTTTGCAACACCCAGAGATACCCAGGTGACCATACTGTTGTGTGGGAATGGATCTACGATTGTTGAAATGCGATTATAGTGGTATAGTAGTGCTTCAGTAGTGGTGGCGCTGCTTTCCGCTTTTGTTTGGCCTTGGTGGTTTGTGTGGGTCGGTGCGTGTCGGTGTGTGTGTGCTTCGTATGTACGGTGTATACGGATTCAATAGTGTGGTTACTTGGGTAGTGTGGGGTAATTGGGTTTGGGATTGAGGGGGTCGTTGTTTGTATGGCCGACACCTTTGAGTGCTCAGTGGTGACGGTTGTATTGGTGACGACTTCTTCAGTTTGTATGATCTCATTTATCTTAAACTTCCTTAAGTTAAATAAAACACCGATAACTTGGTTTGGATACTGATACTGTATTGAAGTTTCTTCATCCGAAGTCGTTAAAAGATAACATAATATATTAGCGATATATACAGAAATGATATGATATTATTATATAATTCAATCTGGCCACACTGCTAGCCGCATTGGCAAAGCTCAAATTCAAATCATTAGATTAGGCCTTTACAAATGTTCTACGAGAGCTTTTTACCACAGTTGATTTCTGTGGGAACGGGTGAAAAGAGAATTGATAAACAACCGTGATAACCTCACGAGAGTTGTTATTGTTTACAATTGGATCTTCAACACTTCCCCTCAATTCGAACGTTCAACCGTTCAAACAAATATCTATGTTGACTTTTCGGCAATCCTTTAGTGAATGCATCTGCAGGTTGCTCCTTGGATGCCAGGAACTTCAGCTTCAGTTCGCGCTTCTTGATTAAATCACGGATGAACATATACTTGATGTCCAAGTGCTTCATCCTGTGGTGGCTCCTAGGTTCCTCCACATATCTGATGCAAGGAATGTTGTCCTCCATAATAATCAATGGGATGCTATCCACATCTAATTCCCTTAAAAGGTTTTTTAACCACAAACCCCCTTTTACAGCACATGATAATGCTATCAATTCGGCTTCAGAAGACGACAAACTTACCGTTTGTTGCTTCTTTGTTGCCCATGCAACCAAATTTCCATAAACCTGGAAAGCGTATCCAGATACAGATTTGCGATTATCTTCATCATTTGCAAAATCCGCATCGGCATATCCAATCAACACATTGGCGTTGTTTTGATGCTGATACACTATACATGTATCCATTGTCCCACGTAGGTAACGTAGTATGCGTTTTAAACCGCTCCAATGGGCATCAGATGGACGGCTCTGATATTTACTCAATGCGCTTACCGCAGCACAAATATCGGGCCGTGTAGTTATTGCTAGGTATTGCAAGCAACCCAATAGTTCTTTGTATGGGTGTTGCGTTTCGTTTCCTTCATTCTTCGTCCACTTGTTGTTTGCTTCTAGTGGTGTCCCCACAGGTTTGCAATCAAACATTCCAAATCGTCTCAAAATCCGTGCAGTGTAGCCAGATTGAGCGATTTTTTAACGTTTGGGTTTTCATATCTCTGGTTATGTCCATTCCGAGGAAATGTTTGACTTCTGATAAATCCTTCATGTGGAATAACTTTCCAAGTTCGGATTTTATCCAGTCAATTTCATCAAGATTTGCTCCTACAATCAGTAGGTCATCTACAAAATCAAAATTAATCCCTTTTGCTTGTTTTTGTACACACAGGAGTCACATTTCAGCTGGGTAAATTCGAGATTTGTAATCGCCGTGTCAAAACGTTTGTTCCAACTTCTGCTAGCCTGCTTTAAGCCATACAGACTTTTCTGCAGAAGAACAGTTTGACCTTTTCCAACTTCGTCCTTCGGTAGTTGCTTGTAGATAACCTCATCTAACTTTCCGTTAAGAAATGCCGTCTTAACATCCATTTGATGGATTAACAACTTCATCTCATTAGCCATGGATAAAATTGTTCTAACGCTCTCCATTCTCGCAACAGGAGAAAAGGTTTCGCTATAGTCGAATCCAGGACGCTGTGAACAGCCCTTGGCCACTAACCGTGCCTTATAGCGTCCATCTTCTTTGACGTTGAACACCCATTTCGACTGAATTGGTTTCTTCGGTACATCTCCGTCCACGATACTCCAAGTTTGGTTTTCCTTCAGTGACCCCATTTCGCTGTCTAGTGCAGTTTTCCACTGCTCCCAATCATCGCGCTGCTTCAGTTGCTCAATAGTTTGAGGAATCGGATTTATTTCAGAAAACGATGAAGCGATTTTTGCCATTTTGTAATCAGTATACCTAGCCGGTACTTTTCTCTCTCGCTCACTTCGCCGCATTTGCTGCATTTCCGGTTCATCCTCCGAATTTTGCTCTTCAAAAGTGCTTTCATAGTCACTTTCTAATGATATTTCTGTAAGCGTATTCTCTTCACTGACATTGGACTGCTCATGAATCATCTCTTCCATGACCGCATTCTTCTCAACTGATTCGTCCTCTTTGCAGCGCGATACAGGAATTAGCTGAACTGTTTCAAGATCTTCTGGGGAAATTTGATCATCTCCATTAGACAAACGATCAGACTGATCCTTGTAAAGCCGCTCTTCATCGAATATCACATTCCTTGAGGACTCAATTGATCGGGTTTCTTTGTTCCAAAGCCTGTACCCGTTATTTGCGTAACCCACAAATACAAGGCGTTTGGTTTTCGAATCTAACTTTTGCCGTTTTTCCTTCGGAATTTGAGCATAGGCTGTACAGCCAAAGATTCTCAAATTTTCCAAATTAGGCCGTTTGTTGAAGAACATTTCAAATGGAGTTTTGTTTTCTACAAGTCCATTGGTGGGACATCTATTCGTGATGTAAACAGCACAATGCAATGCTTCTCCCCACATTTCCTTTGGCATTCCACTTCCGTGTAACATTGCACGAACCTTCTCCATCAAAGTTCGGTTGATCCTTTCGCTAACTCCATTTTGTTGTGGTGTGTATGGTACTGTGAAAATCATTTGAATTCCGTTTTCTTTACAGAAGTCTTTGAATTCATTTCCAATGTATTCACCACCATTATCGCACCGTAGTTTGGATATACTTCGCCCAAAGTGTCCTTCAACCAAAGCTTTGAATTCTTGAAATTTCTCGATAACTTCGCTTTTTCGTGCCATCAAATAAGCAAGAGTAAAGTGCGTATAATCATCGGTAAATGTAACAAAATACCGGTAGCCATTATACGTTTTTACTTCCATGAGACCGCAAACATCGGAATGTATAATTTCAAGCGGCCTGCTTAATCTTGGAAGTTCCTGGTGCTCAAATCGTTTGCTGCTTTGCTTCCCCGCTAAACAGCTTTCGCAAACCTTTTGAGTATCTTCTCTAGACAAACTATGGTTGATTCCCTCAACCATGTCGTTCTTAAGCAGCCTTTCTATCCCCGAAAAGCTCAAGTGACCCAATCGCTCATGAAGCTTCTCCATACTTACTTGCTTCGTTCCTATCAACGCTGATGGGTCGACAATCGAATCGTGGGAGAAATCCATGCAGTAAAGTCCATCTACTACCGTCCCCCTAGCGATAACCTCACCAAAGTTCAGGAATAAGACACTGTCGTTTACAAAAACGACTTTCTTCCCCATTTCATTTGCCTTTCTTACCGAAAGGAGATTCGAATCCAGACCAGGAATAAATAAGACGTTATACAATGTAATCGGTTTCATTTTATTCACCCCAATTACGGAAGTCAATCTCATTTTTCCCGACTTTGTGGCCCAAAGCACCTGGCCGGATTTTGCTGTACTAATTGCAGCGGGCTTGTCCAGCTCCTTCACATTCTCCAGCAGCCGTTCGTCGTTTACCATGTGCTCGGTGGCCCCGGAGTCCACGACGAATCGCACATTCGCTGCTCTCTCTTCGCTCTCGCTCTCTCGATCCTTCTGCCGGCCATCAGGGCGTGGCCGCCGGTCCTCTTCTTGGTTGGCTTCTTCTTCTTCGGGCAACGGTTCTTATAATGGCCGACTCCACCGCACCCGAAACATTTGATTTCGTTCTTCTTCTCCGTTTTCAGCGCAATACTGCTTGATGCCCCCGATGGTCCTGGTACCGCTCCACTGGCATAGACGTGTGCGCCGAAGCTCTTTTCACCGGCGGCGGCGTATATGGTAATTTGAGACAGCGGCGGCGGCGACGCCGGCGTCACGCCGAACACCCTATTCGGCGGCGGCGGCGGCGGCGTAACCGGCGCGACGAAAAAAAAATGTTCAATTCAATTTTTTTTTGTAATTTTTAATAAGATCTTATTTCACATTTAAAAAAAATCAACAAGGAAGAATTTGTTTTTTTCTTGGTGCCAAAGCTACGGTTTTCTAAAGTTTACACTGAATGAAAGTTCATCAATTATATGAATCTTCGGGATTTTTTTAATGACACAGGAATTTAGCTTTGAGATTTATTTAGTGTGTCTTCCAGAAACTTTTTTGTACGATTCCTTCTTCTCTTGTTTTCCTCATTCTTGGCATGGCGCATATATTACTTTAGAAATTCCTTTGAGATTGTTAGACATTTCTTACAAAACAAAACAATTAAGAATAAAAATAAAAATAAAACTTAAAAATTTCCGCATTGATACGCTCAAAGAACCCGATCAGGAAATCCAAGAGCCGAAGACTCCAAAACAACTATCTGCGTTTTTTTAAGTTTAAGTTTTTTTTTCAACTTCCCCTGGAAATTACTAAGTAATTTTAGCAGGAAGTTGTTCTGGAATTTCTCTGAAGTTTCCTTAAAACTTCTATTATGCATACACATACCATAAAAAATCCCTCCAAAAATGTGATTGGAAATTTTTCCAATGTTTTCATTAAAAAATACTTTGAGTATCATAAATGTGATTGTTTCAAGGATTGTTCGATAAATTACTACAAGGATTCTATTATTTCGATTGATATTTAATTCCTCTATGGATTCAAGTGTTTTAGGTAGACTCCCCACAAGGGTATTAGTCTCACATGGGTACCAAAATAACCTAAGACTAGAACTGAACATGATGCTATTGTATGGTTGCATGATTTCAAAACTCCACAATTACTGTGGCTTAAATTGATATTTTTAATATCCATGTCCTTAAAAAATCCAAAGATTTGTTCAAAGTATCTTTGGAATGTTCGCCGTGATTCCTTAATGAGCATTTATTCAATTTTTATTTGTATCAACGAGATTTTTAGCCCTAGGCTAGTTCATCTCGGGACCCCCGCTCTACTTACCTTTCGAAGGTAAAATTCACATTTCGTGAGTTTGTCGGGAGTTGTCCTTGTCGATCCCAGGTCCTTGGCGTGATAGTCACGTGCTTTAACCATCACATCAGGTCCGCTCCACATCCATTTATTTGTTCAGAAACTAATCCTTAATATTTTTTTCACAAATTGTCTAAATAATAAAAAAATGTCTTCATATTTCTAATACAAAATCTAGCGAAAGGTTTTCTAACAAATCTTTTTGAATTTTAATTTTTAAGACTTTTCCTGTGACACCTGTGACATTTTAAAATTGTTCCAAAGGTTAACTATTCAGAGTGTGCTCTTTTAGTTCATGCACACTTTATTCCAAGAGATGTTTTTAAGTTTTTCATAAGAATTTAAAAATCATAGAATAAATCATTAAATAATTCAGGATTTCTTCAGAATCTTCTTTTGAGATTCCTAAAAGGTTCCATATGAGATTCCTCCAGGAACTCCTGTTGGAGAACAACCAGAAGGAACTTGCTTGAGTATTTTCTCAACTAAATCCTGTAGGAACTCCATGAGGAATGCCATTAATAAAAAAAAAAGAATTGTTCAGAAAACTCCCCAATAAACTCTGGGAAATAGAAAAATCTAAAAGGATTCCAGAATGAACTTATGAAGAAAATCTAGAAGGATCTGTAGGAATTCCAAATGGAACTTTTGGAGGAAATCAAAAAAGAGTTCTTTAGATGTGGATCCTGCAAAGTATTCCTGAAAAAATTCCAAAAACAATACACCTGAAGAAATTCCAAGAATTTTTGAAGCAATCCCAGAAGTAGCTTCTAAAAAGAATCCCGGAGATGTTTTTGGAGGAATATTGAAAGAAGTTTTTGTAAGAACCCCAGAAGGAACTTAGGTAGGAATATCTCATGAAATGTCTGGAAGGAATTCCAGACTAAATTTTTGGAAGGAGTTTCTGTAGGAAAGTATTCCTGACGCAATCCCTGAGAGAACTTCTGAAGGGATCCCGGAAAAATCCCAAGTGAAATTGCTGGAATTACCGGCCATATTTTCCTGGAATACCTTCTGGAAGTAAAAGAAAAACTGAATACATTCCTAAGGAATGAGAATCTTGATTGAAATGCCTGGAGGATTCCCGGAACTACTGTAGAAATCCCGGAGGAAATCCCTTGAAAACCCAAAAGGAATCTCTGAAGGAATCTTGAGAGGAGTTCCTTAAGGAACATTTTAGGAATCTCAGAAAGTATCCCAGAGGGAACTTCTGAAGGAATTTCAAAATTATCTCAGACGGAGCTCCCTGAGGAATCACAGAAGGAAATTCTAGAGAAAATTGTGAAGAAACCACGGAAGAAATTCCCAGAGGAATCACAGAAAAAATACTGGGGTAATCATAGATTCCTGGAGGAGTCTCCAAATCAATTTTTAGAGAAACTTCGTAAGGAATTTTGAAGGAAATTAGGAACTCCTGAAGTAATCTCAGAAGATATTTCTTAAAGTATCTCACAAAAAATCTCTGGAAAAGTCGCGAAAGTACTTTCTGGAGAATTCTTCGCAAGAGCACTTAAAGGAATCCCAGACAGAACTTCTTCAAGAATCTCAAGAGATACTCCAGGAAGAACCCCAGAGGGAACCTCTGAGGGAATCCTCAATGAACCCGTGGAAGAATCTCATCAAGAACTCTCTGGAAAGAAATGCCTGGAGGAGCCCTGGAAATTCGAAGGATTTCTTGGAGAAATGTGGGGTCCTATGGAATCAAAGAAGGACATCCCGGAGGGGTGCTACCATGTCGTCATCAAGTCATAAATTAGCATACTTTTTTACAAATACACAAACTCTACATGTTGCATGAAATCAAATTACCCATGAAAAGCTTGAGATTTTTTTAAAACCGTAGAGTAAGGTGGGGCAAAAGTTCGATTCTAGTTGATAATTCAAATATTTTCAAGAAATAGAAGCAGATAAAAATAAATGAATACCGTGTGGTGTTTCTACCATCCATGAGCTAAAATTTTGCTGAACAAAGTTACGCCAAATGTCTTTTCAATTTTGAGTTACAACACTTTTTGTATGTGTGTATCTAATTCGAACTCTTGCCCCACCACTGGGGCAAAAGTTCGAATCTAGTGTTTGTGGTATTCCGCTATCCGTAGCACACTATTTCGACACTTTGGTAATTGGAATACCTAAAACCAATAAATATTTGATGTTGGAATTGGAATACACTTTAAAGTTCGATCTGGATTTAACCCAAATCAGGGTTAAATTTACTTCGCCAAAAATTAGTAGTTTTCCGCCTAATTCAGATAAAACAACATTTTTTTTTCAACTTCGATCAATTTTCTCACTAATTCCATCATTTTTAGAAATAATATGTACATTTTGCAGAATTTTAGGGTTTTACCTAAAGTTGCCACATGATCCGAACTCTTGCCCCACAATTCGAACTTTTGCCTCACTATGTGTAAAATAACCGAGGCATGCCGTGCGCTATAGGGACTCCCCCCGCCAATTCATTTGTATGGGAGCCACCCTTTCCAAAGAGGGAGGCGCCTCGGGCCTTGTTAAAAACTTTCCCGGCCCTAAAAATGCCCACATATAAATTTTCATGCTCATTGGTGAAGTCAGCAGTCAGTTGAGAGAAGTCAGCGAGAATCCTGAAGATAATGAATTGGAACTTCATCACCAAAGATGTTACAAAACCCTTGGCAGGTGTGATCCTAACCGACCTAAAACTTTCACGAATAAATCATAAAAGGTCTCAAAAATGCTCCAAGAACCAACCAACAATAATGTAGCGCCAAAAAATCAAGTAATACAGAATGTTTAAAGATTCGACTAGTAGAATTCAAGAAGTCCACCAAAGATTAGTTCAAAGTCCTTCAGAGATTTATTCAAAAATTACTTTACAGATTCTAATGAAACATGCTGCAGCAATGAGTCCAGAATCATCCATAAAATACTGCAACAGTATTTTTTTTATCTGTTGACGAGAAAAACAACATATGCCGTTTCCTGATCGGCGTGGGAAATTTTGTTCGGCAGCGTGGAAAAATTTGAACAGCGGCGCGCCGGGACGATTCGAGTGGCGGCGGCGGCGTGGAAAAAACGTCGGCGACGGCGGCGCGGCGCGGCGGCGCACACGTCTACACTGGCAAGCTCTGTGTCCAGCAACATCCGCTTGATGTCATAAATGGGTTTACGACAGAGTTCCTCATTCGACAATACCGTCAGAGCGCCCTTGACGTTGTCGAATTTGTCCGGCAATGCAATCAACAGAGCGTGGACTTTTTCGCTGCTGGTTAAGTTCGCATTCATACGATCAAGCTCCCGTATGATGAGGTCGTACTCGTCAAACAGTCTCTCCAGGCTCTCGAAGTTCTTGTTTCTGAGCATGAACAGCCGTTGACGCATACTCATCAATGCCGCAGTTCCGGACTTCTGATAGGTACGTACCAGAATGTCCATGGCCTCTTTTGCGTAGGTAACCCCTACGATCTTATTCAGTACGTCGTTGCTGACGGCCAAAACGATCTCATCGATGGCATCAACATCATCTTCCACGCGCTTGCGGTATTTCTCCAACCGAGCGTTCTCCTGCTCCGGTGTCTCGCCTGGTGCAGCGGTGGCAAACGTTTCCTCGTCGGGCGTCCGCTTCAGGCAGTGGATGAGCTTCATCTTAGCCAAATGATGCTCGATTCTCCACTTCCACGCCGCGAACTGGCTCTCCGTTCCGTCAAAGACGTGGGAACGATCTCCACGGACGAATCCCAGCGTCGCGAAGGATCTCTCGGCAGTAACCCTGCCGGTACGATCACTTGACTGACCGTCAAGGATGTTACCTGCTCCGCTCCCGCTTCCGCTGCCACTTCCACTACCGCTTCCAGAACTTCCTTGACCAGGCATCTTCAAAACCAGATATGTCACAGCTAGCCGCTGGGCCCATAACCTCTTAAACTTCCTTAAGTTAAATAAAACACCGATAACTTGGTTTGGATACTGATACTGTATTGAAGTTTCTTCATCCGAAGTCGTTAAAAGATAACATAATATATTAGCGATATATACAGAAATGATATGATATTATTATATAATTCAATCTGGCCACACTGCTAGCCGCATTGGCAAAGCTCAAATTCAAATCATTAGATTAGGCCTTTATAAATGTTCTACGAGAGCTTTTTACCACAGTTGATTTCTGTGGGAACGGGTGAAAAGAGAATTGATAAACAACCGTGATAACCTCACGAGAGTTGTTATTGTTTACAATTGGCTTCTTTAACGGTGTTGAGATAATTCGATATTCTGAATCTGCATGTCAAACTGAGCCGAAATCCAAATTTTCATGAATTTTGGTGCCCGGGAACCTATTTAAAAATTAATTTGAAGTTTGTATGGGAGCGATTTGTTGAATCACCCCTTGTCGCAGTTTGTACTGGGCGGAACTGTCAAACAGTTGAGCAGCTGTCAAAAGGTGATTTCAAAAAAAATTTTTGAAATTGATTTTAGGTACCAAAATGGGGTTCCTAAAATCTGAAAAAAATCATAGTGGCTCAGAAGAAGGTGCTCTTTCGTATAGAATCCAAAAATCAATATATTTTCCAAAATTTAAAAACCCAATTGGATCTTCAACAATTTATACCACACACATTCTTTTGGGTAGATAAAGCGCTTTGTAATGCAAAAAAGTAAAGTTTCTACTCTGCGTTACACTGCAAAAAAAATATGAAAATTAAACTGCACGTGAATTAAAGATCGACTGTAAATCACAAGCATTTAACGTTAGTCGAGCATCCAGCTGCATATCAGGAGGCTTGTTTACAGATTTTAAAGCATATTCGCTTAACATTTACATGCATCTGTTATAAATCATGCCAGCCGCTCTCCGTCGTCAGCTCAACGAACGGCTACTCGCAGCTATGATGGTTGCCCCCGTTGTCTTTCAGTACTCTCTACAGCAGCTAACACCCGGTCGGAACGGGTCGGCTATTCGTTTGTTATGGTAGAAGCTGCTTAACTTTGACTGTTTGCTTTTCAACGAGTTGAGATAGCCGAGAGTGCTCAGGCGTGCTACTCACTCGCCATGGATCCGAGTTCGATCCTCGCTTGGAATTCAATTTTACATTTAATTTTCTAACAGACACCTGCAATGCAATTTTAATACATATCGCACAAAAATTTCCATCTTTTATGACGGGGGTCCTTGTGCTACATTCGATTCGTCATAATTTTACAGGTTTTGTCCGTACTGTGTACATATTGGGTGAGGTCATACAGATAGAAGCAACCCAGGTGACCGTGCGGCTCGGGACATGATGCATGCGTGGGTGCGGTGTGTTTAGGGCGCACGTTGTCCTGTGTGTGCAGTTGGAGCCGGGATGAAGTGAAGAGGGGTTTTAACTGGCTGTACGTTCTTTAAACAGGCACTTATTTTTTTCTATTACATAGATCATTTATTTATAAATATTAGTTTGTCAAACAACTAGCATCTCAAATGGAATAGAAAGAGTTGGTTCCTACACTACACCAACACAAACACCAATACTCACATCTACACATGCACCTACAACTAGCTGTAAAATACCACTGGGCGGGACAATTGTGCCTACCCTATAGTTGTAGGTGGGGCGTTTGGCTTAGCTACAAGACTTGGTCCGGCAAGCCCACACACTTCGAAAAAACCTTGTACAGTGCACAAAATGACACAACATTAGGTTCGATCTTATTTTTACTCGTCACGCTTCAATGTAATTTTACAGCGTTATGCTTCTTGGATGTCAACATAACCTCAATTTTCTCATGATGCTTATCATTAGGTAGGTACTTCCCTTCCGAATTTCTCTTCAAAGTTGATGAAATGATATCAACGAATTGCAATGAAATGAACTTTATTCAAACTTTTAATAAACCTTAGTCATATCAGTTAAGTATTTAAATAATCTGCCACACGACACTAGTGGACTTCCTCCTTCGCTAAACCACACTCTGGCGCTGCTAGCTGCTCCGCCGATATACGTTTCCGATGCTCGCTGGCGGTTTTCTCATGTGGATACACGATCTCGTTCACAACGTTATATTATTTTCACGATCACTCAGTATAATTGCCACCAGAAATTGAATTAATGACATAATTTAAAGAACTTATAACAATTTATCACAACTTGCTGCTTGCTTCGAACGATCGAATTTGACGTTTCATATCTTTGGTAAACACACCGCCAGCGGGGTTGTGTTGTGTCATTTGTCATGTAATTTTGTGGTACATAGAACTGGAAAATAAGTTTCATGACTGAATTTTGTTGGCATTTGCCTTAAAATTACTTGAACTCATCTAATATGACAAAATATTATTTTGAATATGTTAGTTTTCTCGTTCGCATCACAATTGACACAAAAATAAGTTCTCTTTCTGATTATGTCACGATTGTTTACGTCAATCTTACAAACTGTGTCACCATCAAAATTGAGATTTTCTTAGTGTGCATAAACGTCAATAGGTAGACGTATTTCCCAATGAAAAGTCAACGCAGATCGGCAAATGCCAGGGGGTGCGTTGATAATACCAGAATAGCAGAATAGGAACTTTTCCTTCTTTTAAGTTTTGTTGATGGAAAAAAAATCCAATTAGTAATTTTTCCATCTTTTATTCACTAGCTATTCTTTCTAATTATATTGCAGAAATATTCATTGACTTCTTGTGCTTAGCGATCATCCCTTCTAGGATTGAAAGATAATTCCTTCGAATTATACTGTATGAGTAAATAACTTCGTTTTGTTTGCTAACATAATACTCAGACATTTGACCATCTCCAATTCATAGACCGTTCTCTGGCATTACTGAGTCGTAGTAACGATTGAAGTTTCAAATGACAGTACTCCAGTCAAAGATTCATCCTTCCTCTATCCATAGGCTTTTCTTTTAACTAATATTGTTTTTAACATTTAATTCCATTACTTTCAATCATTTATGGGCATCTATTCCGAACAGTAGAAATTTATCAAATGGAATCGCAATGACTTAGTAAAATTCCCCATCAAGTCATCGTATGAGCACCCATGATAAATACCAAGGCGAGTGCAATTCAATTTAAATTGACCAAAACTAACTTCGTGTTCAAGTTAGAAATGTTAGTACAGTGGACTGACCAGCACAATTTTGCTGGTCGTAATTTGACCCCAAAATGTGCATAGGTGGATAAAGCCAAAGTAAAGAAAGTTTTAATCTGGAAGATGTTTAGTTTATAAGAGAAAAATTGAAAAAAAAATCAGTCTTTTATGGCCCGTCCCGAAAGGGATATAGCTTGGGATATAGTAATGTATAACACAAATTACACTAGTCGACAAAATTGAAACTTTTTTCACGCACTTTGACCATTTGTTCCATTTCTAATGGAATTCGGCCCGCTGAATCCGAATCTGACTTCAGAATTCCTGTAACACGTACAGTTTTTGAGAAAAATAGGGTTTTATTCACAAATTTTCATATTTTCAAAGAAAATTTTATATTGTCTTTAAAATTTTAAAATTTTCATCTGCTCATTATAACCAATATTCATATTCAATAGATTTTGATCCACTGAGTCTGAATCTGACCTAATAATTTTAGTAATACGTAAATTTTTTGAGAAAAAATAGGTTTTATTGGCAAATTCCATATTTTCATAGAAAATAGACTATTGTATTTATAATTTTATTTTTTTTATCTGCCCATCTTTACCAATATTTAAATTCAATAGATTTTCATATTCTGATTTGCAATCTGACCTAAGAACTTCTGTAACACGTAAAATTTTTGAGAAAATAGGGTTTTAAACACAAATTTCATATTTTCATAGAAAATAAACTACTGTCTTTACAATTTTAATTTTTTTTATCTGCTCATCTCAACCAATGTTTGTATTTAATAGATTTTCATATACTGATTCGGAATCTGACCTATGAATTTCTGTAACACGTAATTTTTTTTAGAAATATAGGATTTGTTCACAAATTTCAGTTTTTCACATAAAATAAAATATTGTTTTTATATTTTTCAATTTTCCATCTGCTCATCATAACCAATGTTTTTATTCAATAGATTTTGATCCACTGATTCAGAAACTGGCCTAAGAATTTCTGTAACACGTAAAATTTTTAAGAAAGTAGGGTATTATTCACAAAATTTCATATTTTCAGAGAAAACTTAATATTGTCTTTATAATTTCAAATTTTTCATCTGCTCATTATAACCAATATTCATATTCAATAGATTTTGATCCATTGAGTCAGAATCTGACCTAATAATTTTAGTAACACGTATTTTTTTTTGAGAAAAAATGAGTTTTATTCACAAATTCCATATTTTCATAGAAAATAGACTATTGTATTTATAATTTTATTATTTGATTTGCCCATCTTTTCCAATATTTATATTAAATAAATTTTCATATTATGATTTGCAATCTGACCTAAAAATTTCTGTAACACGTAAAATTTTTGAGAAAAATAGAATTTTAAATACAAAATTTCATATTTTCATACAAAATAAACTACTGTCTTTAAAATTTTTGAGAAAAATAGAATTTTAAATACAAAATTTCATATTTTCATATAAAATAAACTACTGTCTTTATAATTTTAATTTTTTTTCTATCTGATCATCTCAACCAATATTTGTTTTAATAGATTTTCATATACTGATTCGGAATCTGACCTAAGAATTTCTGTAACACGTACATTTTTTGAGAATAATAGGGTTTTATTCACAAATTTCATATTTTCATATAAAATAAAATATTGTTTTTATAATTTTCAATTTTCCACCTGCTCATCATAACCAATTTTTTTATTGAAAAGATTTTGATCTACTGATTCAGAATGTGGCCTAAGAATTTCCGTAACAGGTAAAATTTTAGTAGGGATTATTAAAAAAATTCATATTTTCATATGTCTTTATAAGTTTAATATTTTTATCTGCTCATCTTAACCAATATTTGTATTTAATAGATTTTTATATTCTGATTCAGAATCTGACCTAAGAATTTCTAACACGTAAAATTTTAGAGAAAAATGGAATTATACAAAAAAATCATATTCTCATAGAAAATAAACTGTTGTCTTCATAATTTTCATATTTTCATCTGCGCATCTTAACCAATATTTGTATTTAATAGATTTTCATATACTGACCTAAGAATTTCTGTAACACGTACAACTTTTAAGAAAAAACACAAAATTTCATATTTTTAGAGAAAAGAAAATACTGTCTTTAAAATTTGATCTCCTCATCTTAACCAATATTTAATAGATTTTGAACCAATGATTCGGAAACTGACCTAAGAATTTCTGTAACCCGTGAATTTTTTGAGAAAAAATAAAACCCCATTGTAGCGCAGGTTAATTAGGTTGTTACCCATAAATGTAAGTAGATCATTTTTTTGTATATGCTATCGAATTAATCGAAATATATCTGCAACTTTGAAGCTGCCCAGTTTGGCAACTACCCAGACTTACGCCAACAATTATTTTTCTTAAAAATTGTACGTGTTACAGAAATTCTTGGGTCAGATTTCGAATCAGTATATGTAAATCCATTAAACATAAATATTTGTTAAGATGAGCAGATAAAAAAAAATAAAATTATAAAGACAATAGTTTTTCCATGAAAATATGATATTTTGTGAATAAAATATTTTTCGCATAAATTTTACGTGTTACAGAAATTCATAGGTGAGAATACGAATAAGTGAAATATAATCTTTTAAATATAAAATATGCATTAAGATGAGTAGATAAAAACTTTAAAATTATAAAGACAATATTTTATTTTCTTTGAAAATATGAAATTTTGTGAATAAAACCCCATTTTTCTCAAAAACTGCACGTGTTACAAAGATTTTAAGGTGAGTTACCAAATCGGTGGATGAAAATCTAATAAATATAAATATTGGCTAAAATGAGGAGATAAAAAATTGAAATTGAAAAGACAATAGTATATTTTCTTTAAAAATATGAAATTTTGTAAATAAAACTCCATTTTTCTCAAAAAAACTACGTTTTACAAAAATTCTTAGGTCAGATTCTGAATCAGTGAATCAAAATCTATTGAATTTAAATACTGGTTATGATGAGCAGATAAAAAAATTATAAATATTAAGACAACATTTTGTTTTCTATAAAAATATGAAATTTTGTGAATAAAACCCTATTTTTCTCAAAAACTGTACGTGTTACAGCAATTCCGAAGTCAGATTCGGAATCAGCGGGCCAAAATCCTTCGGAAATGGATCAAGTGGTCAAAGTGCGTGATCTACTGTCGACCAGTGTTATCAAACCAAAATGTTTACTGGAAAGCTACACCGTACATGCTCCGCATTAGAATTTCCTTTTCAATAGCTAGGCTCGATCACAAATTTTCAGCGGAAGCTTTCACCAGGAGATAGTTTTTTTTTGCTTTATTTCTCTACGTTCCCACTGGAACTTGGCCTGCCTTTGTTTAACTTAGTGTTCTTTGAGCATTTCCACAGATATTAATTGAAGGGCTTTCTTTGCTTGCCAATCTTTATTGCACCAACGAACCTAACCTCAAAATGACTGACAATTCTCAGGTCATTTTGACAGATGTAATACAAGCATGAAAAGGACGGCAACAAGATCGATAAAATCGAATATTTGATTCGTCTTTTTCGTTCTTGTGTGTGGTCTGTCAAAATGACTTGAAAAGTGTCAAGCATTTTCATGTCTAGCTTTGTTGGTGCAATGAGAAATTGCATGAATTTGTACATTGTGAGGAATCGAGGAAATTATCCCCACCGGAACGGGAATCGAACCCTGCTGTCTTCAGATTGGGCCTTAACCACCCGAGCGGAAGAAAATGACTACATAGTGAATACCATATTGAGGTATTTATCCTAAATACAACCATACCTTGATATGCCCTTCATTATGTGGTAATAAGAGGCAAAATAACAAAAACGAATACCAAAATTAAGTATAAATAACACCTAGAAATTAACAAGTCTTGTTATTTCAATAATGAATGCATACCTAAAATTTCAAATGCTGTATTTGTTATCCCAAAGTTATTGAATAACAAACTAATAACATTTCTTGCTATTAAATGTTTCATTTGTACGGTGACTTCAAGATGAAATAGCAAATCTTGTTCTTCGGTTATTTTCACTGCTAAACCAACAAATACTACATCAATACCAAACTCTGCTCAAATACCTCCAACCGTTATTGTGATGTTCTCATAACATTTCGTAGAATAACGCAGCAATAACAATTTTAGGTATTAGAGCACATGCTGCTCTTCGCATGGTATTTGTAAGGTATGCCCTTCTGCTCGGGCACTAGGCTAACTGGAGACCAGGAACAGGAGATAGTATTTTACGTGAATTTCCAAACCCAGGCAGCAAAAAACACTTTCTATCAAGGAAGGAGTCGTTTCCCAGATATGACATTCGAACTCACGTGTGTACAAACATTTTTTCATTTTTGTTATGTAGTAGATAATTAAAATGAAACTTAACTCAACTTGGTTCCACCCAAACCACGAGGGATGTGACTTTTGTTTCAGCTGAAGATTGTTCCAGACCGTTTTGACCGATTAGCATCAATACAAACACTTAAGGTTCACGCCCTTGTGCGTAATCGACATGTTTATTCAAACAAATCACCAGCATGTGCGGTATAGATGTGACTACATCAAAGGGATTTTTCATCAATCACCCACTATCGTCCAGTCATGCACCCGTATTACACAACGAAAAAATATTATTGCAAACGTCGAACCCATCCGCCGCCGCAATCATCCCGGCCAATCTGGAAACCCTGAACCGCATGGGTCATCGTAGCGCGTAAAAAAAGTCATAAAGAATACGTACGACTGTTCGGGTGATTGCGTGCAGCTAGCAGCGCTTCTTCCTTCATGTTCGCACGGTGCGATGCGATGGTGCGAATAGTTCTTCCAAAGCGGATCTTCTCTTGTTCATCTCGATGGTGGGCATTCGCCCTTCGGCCTTACCGGTTTTTTGTTGATCTTGCTAAAATGCAAAACATAAGAAACACACGGACAAACCGAGAACCCGCTCGGGCCATTTTGGGACGAACCCATCTTCTTCATCATCGATAAGCCTTTCACGCATCATCGCCAGGTTCAAGTGATGCCGCGGAGCCTGACCGATGGTGTGCGGAACAATACCTACCAACTGCAGCAAGGCGGCATGGCAACCACGAAGCGAACAGTCAGAGCTTAATTTAAATTTATTACCGCACAACTTTTACCGTAAGTTGATTTTCGACGCAATACACGATCTTTACGATTGCTCCAGCGTCATTAGCCACCAAATCTGCTGCTGTCATTATTTCTGCGACGCGACCTCTTGCACATTCGGTAGCATTTGATTCACATTTGAAGTTTTACGACTGATTGTATCCGGATGTACCTGATGCAAGTCAGCACGATGAAGTAAATAAGTTTATCCGTTGTTATAAATAGAATTTTGAATATTATTGAAAATGGAGATCAGTCTTGTAAACATTCAACACTTTTCACTACCTTCATTTCGTTGCCGCAGTCGGGTGTCAGCTTGCTTTGTTACATTTATGCGTTACCATTACCTCCCCCAGACAACCAATTTGCACGTATAATGAAGTTTATTTTCATATTATACGTACTTTTATGCGGTAAGGGGCTGTCCATAAACCACGTGGTCATTTTTTTGGGACTTCTCAAACCCTCCCCCCCCCCCCCGCGTGGTCATTAGTTCATACAAATTTTTTTATTCGTCCATACAAAATGGTCATTGGCCGAAACCCCCCCCTCATGACCACGTGGTTTGTGGACAGCCCCTAAAGTTACATCGCATAAGATGCAGTAAAAGTGCCTTATGCGTACAAAATTGGAGGCGCTATACGTGCATTGACAAAAAAATAATAACGCCATATGACTTCAGGCGATACCTTATGCGATGCACGGTGTGCACTATTGCGACGTAATATAACATCTTATACGACCTAATAATATTAAAAAAAAAAAAAACAATTCTTGTCACCTCAGTATCAAACTAAGAAGCTTTGGATTTTCGAGTCACACTTCACACTTTACTCCAAACACCACTTATGAAACACACTGAGTAATTGTCGTGATATTCTAACTCACCTCAGTGTTTGTTGCTATGCACTTGGTTCCCTGCGCTGTACGTGTTCGACAATCTATCTGGAGCTCTCTTGCTAGCATACCCATCGTTAATTATCAGGTCAACAAAACAAAAACTAAGACAAGTTACAAAGTTTTGTAACCATAATGATGACTGAACTTTCATATAGCTTTTTTGCACACCAACAGCACCTCCTTCATTGTTGGCACATATTACATCGCAATATATCAACGTTAACGATTCTAGCTTATGCGAGTTTGTATGCACATTTCAACGAGTTTATTTTTACTTTTATGCGATTTAGTTTGTACACCAATGCGAGTTTAACTGACATAATAAGAAAAGTACCAAGCGAAGTCGTATAATCATCGCAGTGCGCAATTATGCGAATTCAATTGACACTTTGCGAGTCCGCTCGGACTCTTTTGCGAATAAGTAAAGTTCATCGCAATAAAACATCAGAATATCGTCTACTATGTTGTAGTTATATATTATAAAAATTAATTTGCACTCTTATATGATTTTACCAGATACATCGCAATAAGTTCAAAAAATAACATCATATGCGATGAAAATTGTCCCTCAGCTAAGTATGCGATAGCGGGTAAAAATAGTACTTTATACGATGTACAGCGTACATCCTTATGCGATTTCTGGTTGTCTGGGTCTTACACACAACACGAGCGGTAGAACGAAGTTCAATAAACATAAGAAAGTGTCAAATCAATGTCGTCTGACACGATGATATTTGTCCAACTATAGCTTTTCGAATGAATGTTAGTATTAGTTTATTCTTGCATGTTGCATTGAATACGACACACATTTTTCCAACACAGCTCTCATTATGGAAGAAGACAGGAATAACAAAAGCCGAACCGTCTTCCGAAGACGCTATCGTAGTGAAGCGCATTCGTTTGACATTTTTGTTTCGTAGTAGTTTGATTGCTTGTGTGGCGAATGTCGGAGACAAAGGAGGCCGAATATCGACGAAAAGGTTGAAATGACTGATCTCTAACAAGACTGATGGAGATTTTGTTTTTAATTCATCACGGCAGTTTTCATCGCATATCATGTCATTTTTTGAACTTGTTGCGATGTATCTGGTAAAGTCGTATAAGAATACACATTAATTTATATAACATATGACTACATCGCAATATGATCAACTTGAAATGTTCACATAAGGATGCGAGCGAACTCACAAAGTGTCATCACTTTCTGCAATTATTATATGTATTTCACTTATTATTCTGTCAATTTCACTTGCATTGGTGCATGAATAAACTCGCATACTCAAATGCTAACATAAACTCGTTAAAGTACACATACAAACGCGGGGCGGGGCAACTCAACTTGCTCTGGGCCGGCCCGCCCAAGGGCCCGCCATTTTTTCTGTAGTTCAAGTACGATTCGGGAGACTGTGGAAGTAACGGAATCACTCTTGTCCACCCCCACAACAATGTTGTCCGGAGTGATATCTCTACCGCATATTTCCTGCATACTCGACCTTGCTTCACGTGAGCATTCGAAGAGCACATGCTCGCTCCACGGTCTTGTCCAAGTTTGCGCATTTTTAAACTTGCGGGGGAGTCTGCAAGTCAACTGTCTCGACGTAATCCAGTTCTTCTCTATGGCAATTGCGTGCGCTGCTGTCAGTTCCACTTCCTCTATCGAGTTGCCGTATACCACGAGCCGACCAGCTTACGCCCGGTGGAAATGTGAGCGTTAATACGTCATCATACGCCGCGTTCCATAGTGCCGGGCCCAGGATAGAACCCTGAGGTACTTCCGTGGTGATGTTGTACCTCATCTAACCTTCCTTGTTGTCATAGATTAGCACCATATTTTGGAAGCAGCTCTCCAGTATCCGGCATGGGCTATCCGGGATTCCTAGCCATACACCATGTTGGCCCAGCTGACGATGTTGAACAAATTCTTCACAACCAGCGTGACGACCGCGCAATAGCGGACTCCCATTCACTTCGTCTAGGACGCTATCCTAGCCGTTTTGGTTACAGCCCTAATAGCATCCACCATCGAACGACCCTTCCGGAAGCCGAATTGATTAGCCGAAAGGCCAGAGTCATCGGGTTTCTCGGTATAGACCATCAGCCTCGACTGAATGAACCGTTCCAACAGGTTTCCGGCGGTGTCCAGAAGGCAGATAGGTCTGTATGCCGACGGGTCACCACACGCAAAACAAGAAAAGCTACCAAAAATTGAGATATGCCTTTTCTACCAATTAATGTATTAAAAACGTACAGAAAATGTGATAAATCATAATCCATTCGTTGTATTAAGATGCGCTACACGGTTTCATAGCTTCCATTACCACTACACACAAACACCTCCATTCAAACCCGAGAAGTTGAACCGGGTTGCGTCTAAAAATAACTTTCGCTTCGCTGCTGAGCTTCGCGTCCTATTGTCTACATGGAATTTTCCACTTGCAACCAGCAACCTGCTGGATGCGGGCTTTCAGTGCACAATGGGTCTAGAGTCGTATTTACGAAGACAAAAATGTTTCTGCCAAGTTCTGTCATTTCTTTTTTTTCATTATTGTGAAATGATTACGGTCAATCAAGTGTGGCTTATCCAAAAATCTGCTGAATAATTATTCTCTATACAATATCAGAATTATTTACAAAGTTATAGCAAATTTACAAAAATAAAACATTCGATTGATTTGATTGATTTGTCTTTATTAAAGAGACTTTCAGCCCTTGGATAAAACATTCGAATCATTACAACTTTTCGAAAAGTTTTCAATAAATTGCAACTTTTTTGCCTTTGGTCATATTTAAGTCGAGTCCAACGATACATGAAGACCAATACATTAGTCATAAACTTTCAAAATTTAATTTAATTCGGTTCGCTTAGTCCTAAGGCACAGTAATTTGATAAACGGAAGTCAAAAACTAGATATAGATAGAAAGGCTCTAATTTCGTGTTAAGTTGAATAAATCAATCAAGCCCAAATTTGCACCAATTAAATCAAACTCGTTGAGGAACAAGTAAGGGCCTGTCCATAAACTACGTAGACTCTTTGGGGGGGACGGGGGGGTCTGGCCAAAGTCTACGCTCCATACAAATTTCTAAAATTTTGTATGAACCAAAGTCTACGGAGGGGGGGGGGGGGTCTGAGATGGCCCAAAATGAGTCTACGTAGTTTATGAACAGCGCCTAATCAAAATAGTTTTGGTGGACTTTATAAAAGGATACAACTTGCTAAAAATGTTTTAGGCAATTTTTAAAACTTAGCATGCTTTTGTATATACCACTAGGCGGTGCTAGAGGTCAAGCAAATTTTAAATTTAATATATCTCAGAATTCTGGTCACTTACAAAGTTGGTGTCTTTGACAATGTTGTTTGGTAGGACAAGGGCTTACAGTTAATGGTCCACTTGTTTCGAAATTTTGCCACAAGGAAGCGCAAGTTACACATTTGCAAAATTATGGAAATGAATGTTTTTTTTCGTAAAGCAATCAAAAAGCTGTAATTTAGTTTTCTTTGAACATATTTAAGTCAAGTCAAAGGTTTTTCAAAGAGCTATATATTAGTCATGAAAGTGCAAAATTTCAATTCATTCGGTTCACTTAATCCAGAGATATAGCACTTTAACGAAGAACACTCAAATATGAAACATTTTACTAGAGTCGCTCCAACTTCATGTAAAACTATCCAATCGAGCTCAAATTTGTACCATTTATAGCTAATTAGTTGTGCAACTAGCAGATAAAATTTGAGAATATTCCCTACATATTATAGAAAGTTACAGGTTGCTGAATATATTCGAGATAATAAGTAAAAGATACATGCTTCTTCTAATATGCAACTAGCGCCGTCTACTGGCAGAATCCTGAACCAATCAGCTAATCAACTGAAACGCCTTAATAAACCAAACAACATTGCCGAAGAAACCAATTTTCTAAGTAATCAGAGTTCTGAGATATATGGAATATAATAATTAATTTATCGTCAGCGCTACCTAGTGGTGGCCCATCACCAGTAAAACCTTGGCTGGCTTAACAACTTTGCCAAGTATACCGAATATTTAAGTAATCATGGTGCTAAGATGTACGGTACGGAAATTTCGCCAGTGATACGTCTTGCTGTCTGTGATATCTGTCATACCAGAGACAAACAGACGTAACACTGATGAAATGTTTATACCAAATATCTCATCATCCTGGTTACTTAGAGAGTTGGTGTCTTCGGCAATATTATTTGGCTGGTCAAGAACTAACAAATGATGAGCCGTTTGATTCAAAATTCCACCACAAGGCAGCGCTAGTGAGCAAACAAATATTATATTCCATATATCTCAGGACTCAGATCACTTAGAAATTTGATGTCTTCGGCGATGTTGTTAGGTTGGTTACGGCCGCTCAGTTGATTAGCTGATTGGTTCAAGGTTCTGTCAGTAGGCGGCGCTAGTTACGAATTAATTGAAGCATGCAACTTTTATTTATTATTTCAAATATATTCAGCAAGCTGTAACTTTTTCAAAAATACACCAAATTTTTCCTGTCAGTTGCACAACTAGTAAGCTATAAACGGTACAAATTTGGGCTCGATTGGATAACTTTACATAAAATTGGAGCAACTCTAATAAAGTAGTTCATATTTGAGTGTTCTTCGTTTAATTGCTATATCTCTGGATCAAGTGAACCGAATGAAATGCGACATTGCACAATCATGACTAATACATAGCTCTTTGAAAAACCTTTGACATGACTTAGACACGTTCAAAGAAAACAAACTTACAGCTTGTTGATTACTTCACGAAAAAATATCAATCATTTGAATGATTAAGCAAATGTGTAACTAGCGCCGCCTGTAAGCCCTTGACTCACTTAACAACGTTGTCGAAGACACCAACTTTCTAAGTGGTGAGAGTCCTAAGATATATGAAATTTAAAATTTGCCGTTTATTGGTGGAATTTCTAATTAAACGATCCATCACCATCCATCATGACATCGCACATAAAATTATTAGAAAGCAGATTTTTGAATCAGTTTAACCAGACGAACCACCCTAACAAAACAATAATAGGGAATAGGGTCAACAATTGAAAATAAACTTTCTAAAACACAATATGTGTCTAAAAACTTAAAGCTGAAGCTTAAACAGTTTTGTCGTCGCAAATACGGCTCTGGACCCATTGTGCAGTGTGGCGGCTGTATCACTTCCATCACCAAGCCACGTTTGTGTTGATCATGATGGCTTTCAGCCTCTTGTCTATCCATGTGCAGTTGTAGCCGTGCTGGTTAGAGCGCAGGGTACTGTGGATCACCATTATAGTGCCTCGGTTCGATTCCCGCCGCCGCCCGTATTTCTTTTTAAACATGTATTGGTATTTGATGCCGCCGCTGCTGCCATGTTCAGTCTAAAAATAGAACAAATAATGAGAAACCAGTGCGACAGAGCACACGCACACATGCAAAATTTTCCTTTTCCAGATTCTAGGAAGCCAATACAATTTTTGGTATACTGCCACCTACCAATTTTTGTATTTGCAAGGCCCTAATACAATATTTGTATATGTTTCATACCCAACTGTATTAGAATCTGCCAATCTCAGGTTGCGTGCAGGTGGCTTCCCGGGTTCGGAGAACATGTCAGGGCTAGCCTCGATGGCCATCTTGAAGGATACTGTCCAGACCCGGAGTCTTGTTCAACTGAAGCGACTTCGCTGTTGTGATGAGCTCGTCGTTCGTCACCGGGCGACTCTGCTTCGGCCAGTTTGGCCATAGGGGATGGGGCCTCTGGCCTTATATCGTGGCATGGGAACAACGTTTCCACGATCTTCTGCAGCATCTCGGGCAGCGTTCTGGGGTGCTGACGCGTCCTTCATTTTAGTTTAGACATCACCCAAGGGGTCGTGTTGGATGTCTGACTGATTTTTGAAGTACGTTCGCTTAAGCGCCTTCATCTCTTTGTTCAGTGCCAATTTAGCCGCCCTGTAGACCTCACTTCGCTCCATTCTACCCTCATCGGTGCGAGCTCTTTGCAACCTCTTCCTAGCGCTCAAGTAGGATGCGTGGATTTCTACGATTTCTGGATACAACGAGTAATACCGGTTTGCGTCCATTTCTGGGTAGGGGTCGCCTTGGCATGGGAGCGTCGCATGTACGGCTTAGGGTTCCGACTAGTTCGTTGCTGGATAGATCGTCGGTGTTAATCTACAGAAGCAATCGCATCACAAATGGCGGTTTATGGAAGCGCGAGTTCAACCATCCCCGATGACCGTCGATGACCAAAATTTACGAAACGCCTAGACGACTGAGGCCTCTTACCGCATGACCAAAGTTTATGAAATAAGGGTTACGGTTGTAACCCTATAGCATTGAAGTTGAACGCAAATGAAAGCAAAACACCATCGATGACACGAAGCGATCAAAACTTGAGCAGATACAATGAAAACATTCATCCATCTGAACATCTCCTCAACGGCGGCAGCTCCACCTCAGCCGTTCCGGTTGTGTCCGACGACGCAGCAACTCCTCCTCCGCATTAGTCGTTCTTCCCGCAACCAACCGGCTTTGATTGCGATGCCCAAATCCGCTACGAGAAACACGAAAATGACACGAAATAAAAACAACAAACCTAACTCCCCCCGAACCGAAAACCGGTTCCCCTTTGCCGAAAGTGAAAACGAAAGTGAGAACAACTCACAACACACGAACAGTTAGGAGGTTTAAATATCTTGTCGCTGCCGCCTGAATTGGATGGTCGTCGTCAACCAACAACGATGCGATGTGAGCATATCTTACGTGTCACCTCGCTCGCTGCGCTGCCGGCTGTGTCGAGTGTCGTCGACTGTCGGGTATGCGAGAATGTGGGGGAGTACGCGTAATCTCCTCGCTCGTATTACGGCGATGCGGTCCGACAAAGTTGGAGGTGTGTCGCAATGGAAATGTTTATTTTATTTCGGTATCTCTTTGCAAATTGGGAACTGCACTGGCCAATACGATCCCATTTACGACCGTTTATATAATACGCGTATGGGAAAAGTAGGACAATGTCAATGCAAAATGGGTCTTTTCGAAGTTATCTGATCTTGTAATGTTATCGTATGTTTAAGATGTTATGGAAAATGTAATCATTTAGTGCGATAATTTATTGTTTTTATCATTTATGAGCTACCCATAAATATAATGATTGCACAGGTTTACATGTTTACGATTTTGGTCGGATTTTATTTTAATTTAGGTCGCGATGGAATTGGCTTTTATTCAGATTGCATTATTTTGTTCACTTGAAATTTAATAATTGCGTTCAGAAAGTCATCTAGAACAAAAATAAAGCCTGTATCCGCAATAATCGGGACACAGATATATGGCTGTAACTCTGCAATAGATACATTAAAATTGCTCAAATTTTACCTGATAATATCTTAAGATGTGTTCATTTCACCTGCAAAATTTCATGTCAATCGGTGAAGTCCCTTTTGTTGTCGCAATGAAACAGTAGAACGCGAGCAATTGAATTTTGTACAGCCCCTGATTTAGCTTGTCAGCGCTGTAACTTTTGAATTTGATAAAGAAAATTACTGAATTTTGAACACAAACCTCTCAATCTACTTTACCTACAGGGGATAGACAAAATGATCGGGACAGGCAAAATTTTCACTTTTCAAAAAATGTTCAATTAGCTGTAACTTTTCGAAAAGTGCATCAAATATTTTCAAATTTTTACTGTAAGTTCCTCAATTAGTTGTGTATCAGTGGACAAAATTTGGAAAAGATCGGACAATTCTTCACGAAGTTATAAAGATTTTTGAAAAAGGTTAAATTATCCGATAGCCAACTTTGAGCTGTTATATCTCCGGATTCAATGAACCGAATGCAATGAAATTTTGTCCATTTATGACTTATATAATGAGCTATGAAAAACCATTGACTTAACTTAATATTCTTAACACGGAAGAAAGTTATAACGATTAGATAATTTTTCTAAAAAACACCAAATTATCCAAAACATCAACATTGTTTCAAAATTCAAGATACAAATTAGAGTTCATTTAGTTTCCCTCTAATTGACTTATATATAAATGCGTTTTGAAGGAAAGTAACAACATAGCCGCCAATCAATTGAAAAAGTAATGGAATGCATATTAAAAATAGACCAATTTACTCAAAAATCGTGAAAAAAATAAAATCGCTATAACTTTTTCGCTTGTTGAAAATTTCAAGTTAAGTTAAATGTTTTCCAGAGTTCATTATATAAGTCATGAATGGTCAAAATTTCATTACAATCGGTTCATTGAATCCGGAGATATAACAGCTCAAAGTTGGCTATCGGATAATTTTATCTTTTTCAAAAAATTTTATAACTTCGTGAAGAATTGTCCGATCTTTTCCAAATTTTGTCCACTGATACACAACTAGTTGAAGAATTTACAGTAAAAATTTGAGAATATTTGATGCGCTTTTCGAAAAGTTACAGCTAGTTAAACATTTTTTGGAAAGTGAAAATTTTGCCTGTCCCGATCATTTTGTCTATCCCCTGTACATAGGCAAAATTTCAAAAAAATCGATGCACTATCAACAATTTTATAGTCGAAACATATATTGGGACTGACCGTGATTTTAGCCCTTCAGACAACAATTAGTGAGCACCCTTTATTGTTTCGATTGTATTGTTGAAAGTACTACACCAATAATCATCAAATTTTGCAGGCATAATACACACATAATCAACTAGCTTCTGTGAAAATTTCATGAAAATTGACAGAGATATTCAAAACTTATGAATGGGCAAACATCGCACATAAAAAAACATGAACCATTTTCACTAACACTATCCCCTATCAACACCAGTAACTTTCAATCCAATTGATACAAGTTGATGAAATTTTGCAAGAAATTGTCTCTATAAGTATCATAACTGCTCACGAAGTTTCATAATTATCCTCACAGAACTTTGAATTGTAGCGGAAAAGAACCATCTAGTATGCGAATGAAAATTGGTGATGATTGTACAAAATCTTAAAAACGTCGTCTGTTTGTTTCTTATCCACAGTTAAAAGTAATGCATCGATTTTTATGAAATTTTGCACAAATAATAAACATACACTAAAAAGTTCTCAGTTAATTTTTGGCCAATTTTTATTGATTCAGTACAGAGTTTCTGCCGCACTTTTGTGTCCCGATTATTGCGGATACAGGCTTTATGATGAAGTATTTTAGCTTGAGCTGAGCTTTGCTGACATTTACACAAGGAACCAATGAGGTAACTGCTTGAGAAAAAGAGGCATCTTATCCTACAAAATTAGCCTATAGCTGCACTCTTCTGGATGTGAATCCAGACGTGTTTTGGTTCACAAAGTTCTTTCAATACATATGTAGTCATGCTAATAAAATACGGAAGGCTGCGTTAGGCTGGTCACTTCGGAAAGACGCAGAAAGAACGGCAGGTAAAGATTTGCGTTAGATATGGGGATTTTTTTTATTACCGTACGGGTTTGGGCCGAAGGGTCTCAGATTTTCATGAAACTTTTTCCACAGGCAGGGTTCATGGATATACAGGGGATGGCCAAAATGTTTGGGATAGGCAACTTTTTTTCTCTCTCACAAAAAAGTTCAGCATGCTATAACTTTTCATAGAGCGCATCAAAAAATCTCAAATTTTCACTGTTTGTCAACCTATTATATGTGCATCATTGGTACAAATTTGGGCTCGATTGATTAATATTTCGCAAAGTAAGAACCGTTCGGGTAAAACACCTTTTTTTAGACAACGCATTTTTGAGCTGCCATATCTTGGAAACCAGTAAACCGAATTGAATGAAATTTTGAACGTACACTAACAATATGTAAATGCTTCACAAACTATTAAAACATAGATACTTTTTAAACGTTGAAAAAAGTTATCATGGATTGACACTTTTTGGACTTTTCTCGAAAAAATGTATTTTTTTTACATTAATGTAAATAAATTTTAGTGTTGATATCCAAAGATTTTCCACTTCTGTTCTCAAATTATCTCTAATCAGATATATAAGAGCCTATTTAGATTGAAGGAAGAACACATTTAATAATTTTTGTGTGGTATTGTAAATTTTACTTATTTTCCTCTATATGGGTAAAAATTTCAACCCGATATAACTTAATTCGCCGTGAGAAAATATTACATTTTATAACGTCGTATTGAGTATCAATATATTGTTGATAAACGCTAAAAAGTTCATTCAATTCGGTTCACTGGTTTCCGAGTTATGACAGCTCAAAAATGAGTTGTCTAAAAAATAGTGTTTTACGCGAACGGTTCTAACTTCGCGAAAAATTAATCAATCGAGCCCAAATTTGTACCAATGATGCACACATAATAGATTGACAAACAGACAAAATTTGAGATTTTTTGATGCACTCTATGAAAAGTTACAGCATGTTGAATTTTTTTGTGGAAGAAAAAAGGTTGCCTATCTCAAACATTTTGGCCATCCCCTGTATGAACAAAAAAAAAATTGAGAAAAATTCAAGGTAGCCTATTTTCCCGGAAAACTCAGGTGGAAATTTTTTGTTTTCCCCTGACACCACTTACTTTGAAAAATTATAACTCAAGAACGAAGCATCGTAGAAACAAAGTTTTTTTTAGAAAATGAAAGCAAATTTTCTCAGGAATAAAAAAAAATATGAACTGGAAAAAGTTTTCCACAAAATTTTTCAAAGTTGAGAAAATTCGTAAAGAAAAGCCGAAAAAACTATGCCCGAACTCATGGAAAATTTTCAAAAAAAATATTTTTGAGAAGGTTATTTTAGAAGCTTTAATCGCTGAAATTTGTGGAATGCATTTTTTTTTTCGTTTTTGAGTTATGGCCAATTTTGTTGAAAAATGTCCAAAATGTGCCATAAACGCCTTTTCTTTGAAAAATCATAACTCAAGAACAAAGCATCGTAGAAACAAAGTTTTTTTTAATGAACACGAAAGCAAATTTTCTAAGAAATAAAAAAAAATATAAAGTGGTAAAAGTTTTCCACAAAATTTTCCACCGTTGAGAAAATTCATAAAGAAAAGCCGGAAAAACTATGTCCGAACTCGTGGAAAATTAAAAAAAAAATATTTGTGAGACAGTAATTTCATAAGCTTCTATCGCTGAAATTTTTGGAATGCACTGAATTTTCGTTCCTGAGTTATGGGAAATTTAGTGAAAAATGACCATATAATACAGGCTTACATGGCTATTTTAACAAAATTGGCCATAACTCAGTAACTAATAAAAAGTACATTCCAAAAATTTCAGCGATCAAAGCTTTTAAAATTACCTTCTCAAAAATATTTTTTTGAAAATTTTCCGCGAGTTCGGACATAGATTTTTTGGCTTTTCCTTATAAATTTTCTTGACGGTGAAAAATTTTGTGGAAATCTTTTTCCACTTCATACTTTTTTGAATTCCTGAGAAAATTTGCTTTTATTTTCATTAAAAAACTTTCTAAGATGTTTCGTTTTTGAGTTATGATTTTTCAAAGAAAAGGCTTTTATGGCACATTTAGACATTTTTCAACAAAATTGACCGTAATTCAAAAACGAGAAAAAAGTGCATTCCAAAAATTTCAGCGAATAAAGCTTATAAAATAACCTTCTCGAAAATATTTTTTCGAAAATTTTGCACGAATTCGGGCATAATTTTTTCGGCTTTTCTTTACGAATTTTGTCAACTGTAGAAAATTTTGTGGAAAACTTTTTCCAGTTCATATTTTTTTTAGATTTCTGAGAAAATTTGCTTTCATTTTCTAAAAAAAAACTTTGTTTCTACGATGCTTCGTTCTTGAGTTATGATTTTTCAAAGTAAGTAGTGTCAGGGGAAAACCAAAAATTTCCACCTGAGTTTTCCGGGAAAATAGGCTACCCCTAGGGCTACCCTGAATATTTCTCATTTTTTTTTTGTTCATATATCCATGAGCCCTGCCTGTGGAAAAAGTTTCATGAAAATCTGAGACCCTACGGCCCAATTTGTACGATAATAAAAAAAGGCCACATCCAGGGAGAGGTGGCGACTTCATGATATTACACGTAAACGAAGGTTGTTTGCAGTTGAAAAGGGCCAAAAATCACTTATCGTTCAGGGTGACTGGAAAAGGTACAGCTGTACCGTTCTCAAGAATCGCGGAAGTTCTACCAGAATCTCAGTTCATTCCGAAAAGGATTCGTGGCACGAGCCGAAATCTTCAAGGATAAGGAAGGGAGCCTCTTGATGGACGGATGTAAAGTGATTGAAAGCTAAAAGTAGCACTCCGATGCGCACCTGAGTGGCGAGGAGAACGTAAGCATGAGAGATCAGGAATACGTAAGTGCCGCCAGGGATGGAACTTATCCAACTTCTATGCTCAGGGATTAGAGATGCCATTCTCCAACTGAAAACCAACATGGCTGCTGGGTAGGTTGGTATCGTAGATGAACTCATCAAAATGAGTCCAGAGAAGTTGGCCACCTGCCTGACCCGGTTGATAGACAGGATCTGGGGAACCAAACATTTACCAGAGGAACGCGTCATTGCCAGAAAGGAACTTCAGAATAGAGGAGGAAAACCTGTCTGAATTTTGAGAGTGCATCACTACCAAGAAAGACTTGAATCTTTTGATCGATTGAATAAGTCATTTTCAGAATTTAATGAGAAAATTCGATTGGCTTTAAGATGGGAGCCGACTACTCCTTCCTGTACATCTCAGTCCGATTTTCTACAACATCTGCTCGCATGATGCAGACATCGATGGTATACACAATCGGTTGAGCATGACAGAGTAAAATGCAAAATTCACAGATTTTTGGTGTTTCCACCAGATAAATAGTGCGAGCTAATGACCAATTGGCTCGAGGTGGTAGAGGAATTAGTCTACCATTGTATCCTTACTGACGACGACTGAAAACATTTTCAGTCGTGAAATACGAAATCATATAATCAGTGGAAGTCGTGCTTTCTACGGGTACCATAAGAAACTGCAATCAAACAAATTTCACCCTCGCATCATATGTAGGGTAGCGAACCACTTGGGCAGCGGCTGGTATTTTGGGCATTTTTTGCTATACCTCAGTCAATTCCAAACCAATTGACTTGAAATTTTAAACACGGCTAGATACTATACATCTCATCTCGTTCCAAAAATTGTGTTAATTGGTTCAGAATTGGTTGAGTTATAGAAGAAAAGTGCCCAAAATAGGATCCCTGCCGAGATGGTTACACTTCCCTGCAAAAGACGCTTATAAGACCGAAGGTCCTCTACGAACACGAAACATGAACCATGCTTGAGGAGGACCTGCAAGCACTCGGCTTTTCGGGCCCATATTAAGTTGATCATCAATATTAACTTCTTCTCCCGATCAGCCTAGATAGCTGTGTAATATCGGTAACGGTTATATTAACTGGCAAAGAATAGCACTACGGACCGACTGATTCAGTGGTAGGAGTCCACTAATCTGGTGACCCCTAATTCATAGTGTGATGCGACTTTATACTTACCAAGCCTTGGAGTGAATAAGTAGGGGAGGGGGGGGGGGTCTAATAAATACCTAATCGCACACGGAGCTTGTGTTGCACCAGGGCGCCCTCCATAGTGTTTTGTTCTCACTGTGCTAACCGGAGCAACAGCGTGGTGGGCCTTGTGTTTTTTTTTTTCGAGACAATCAGCTGCCCTTCTTTAGCCTCAAACTTGAGGCTGCATAAGGGCGAGATTATTTTTAGTTTAAATTTTCACCTATATGGTTTCGCAATATGCGGTTTATATCGGTTTGCATCGAAACTGATCAGGTTTTATTGCTGCTGTTCTTTTTTGTGATGTGGATGTAAAAGGTTCAATCTTGCCTAGTTTTGATAGTGGCTACGGTTAAGATAACTCAGATCAATCTTCAGCATAAAACAACAGTAACGATCAATCTTTGCAGACTTATACAAAATTGTGCAGCCCAAGTGGCTTTAGTTTAAGAATCTTGCTTTCGTAAGGGGTATTTCTATCTAGGAAACCTAGTTAACCCGGTGTTTTCTATTTTCAGTAAACATGAAATGGCAAACTCGCGTGTCATGCCTCGAGCCTGTGTGCTTCTCAACAACGCAATAGTTGCTACACTTATCTCTGAACTAACCAACAGAGATGTATGTGCTATCACAATTGATGTATCAGTTGGAGGGATGGTAACATAAGGCTGAATTTCAAAAGGCTGAATGCACATAAGGCTGAATACAAAAGGCTGAAACTATGGATATGTAACAAAAGGCTGAAATTACAAAAGGCTGAAATAACAAAAGGCTGAAAACATGGCAAATTCCAAAACTTGAATTATGCATAATAATGAACTCTATAGAATCTGAGCTGAGGGTTTAATGATTTCAAAGATGGTATTACACAAGGTATTATATTTTCCGGAATACTATTCCCCGGAGTGGCATTTGCCGAAATGTCGTTCCCGTTGGTGCTGTGTCATTATGCCGAAGGATATCAGGCCTCAAATGCCACTAAGGCGAATGGGTTATAATGTTTTTAATGCTAAGGAGGTTTACTAGGCAGCCTAGTTAAATGGTTAAATTATGATCTATGCATTTACCTCAAAAGAACAGCATTTCTAAAAAAAGCGGGAAAAATCTCTGATGGCAGAGTAAGTATTGTGGCCGCAAATAGTACAGTATAACGACCAAGCGGAATGCATACTAATAACTCTACCGTGAGTGATTTTTCCTTCTATTAAAGATAGGCTGTTCTTTTGAGGTATTTGT
Source organism: Aedes albopictus (assembly GCF_035046485.1). Taxonomy (NCBI): domain Eukaryota; kingdom Metazoa; phylum Arthropoda; class Insecta; order Diptera; family Culicidae; genus Aedes; species Aedes albopictus. The sequence continues at coordinate 242,344,785 of NC_085138.1, forward strand.
ATATATTCAGTGTTGGAATTCTTACCAATGTGTAAAATGCCTCGAGTTTCTGCGTGCGCATTAGCCTGGTACACGGTTTATATGGGAAAATATAAAAAATGGAAAAACTCCAACTCCTGTATACTTTTTGAGATTCATTTTGGTCTTATATTAACTGTGCAAAATTTCAGATCGATCGAAGAAACTATATTTTAGCGCCCGCTATTCTTAGTTTTTCATACGATTTACAATGGGGAAAATTTACTTCTTCAAAGAAAAATCGCTTGAGGTCACCCAATGATCCCTAAAAATAAGTCGTTGAATGATTTCTGTAGATAACTTCACGAGGAATCAGATCTCCGAAGACCGCAAAGCGATGCGACATTCGTAGAGAAAGTTATTAAGCCTTACCCGATCGATGAAATGACGTGATTTTATTATTTATTGTTATTCCTTACATGTTAAACAGCGTTGGTATGCCATTCGGTTTTCAGTCAATAACTTTTCCCACATGCCTTAGATCGCTTTGCGGTCTTCAGAGGGTTTGTTCCTTTTAAAATTTCCAACAGAAATCATTCATTGATATATTTTTAAGGGTTAAGGAGCAACCTGTGGCGATTTTTCTTTGAAAAAGTTATTTTCCCCATAGTAAATCGTATGAAAACTTGAAACGGCTGGCGCTAAAATATTGTTTCTTCGATCGAGCTGAAATTTTGCACAATTGATATGGGGCCAAAATGGAACTCAAAAAGTGTACAGGAGTAAAATGTCTTTTTGTGTCCCACGCTAGTGCGCATATTCCTTAAAAACGATTCATCGGAGATTTCTCCTTCTTTTGAACATAGGCTGTTCTTACTGTGTTTGAATGTTATAGCTGCATCTTTTTTTTTATCGAAGGTTTTCCTTCTTTTAAAATGTTGAAAGAACCATAATTTAAGTTCAGATGTTGAAGCTACTTACTTTTTACTAGATGTTTCTCCTTTTTATAAAATAGGCTATTCTTTCAAGCAGTTTTGTATTCGAACAGAACGTGAGCCAAAAATGAACTGAACACTTTAAATTTTTTGGTCGACGAAGTATTGAACTTGCCTGTCTGAGCTTTTGCTGCTTAAGAGCGCCCGCTCGGTTCCCATTCATTCTGAGTTCACATGGCTTACCTTCATCATTAAATCCTATGTGTCTTCTTTCCTAGGACTAGAACCTTGTGCCGCATCTACATGTTTGGACGTTATTATGTTATGTCACAGGGAAATGCATCATAGATCCTTTGGAACGACATTGTGGTCTCGGATATTAAAATACAGCCCCTGGAATTTAGATTTTTCGAAACACACGATGGTCGGACTGGTTCACTCTTCAATAAAAGGAGATTGAATTAGCCCAAAAATTGCCAAAATTGAAGGGGTAAATGGCGTAAATATGACCATTTTAGTATCACAGATACCAGGGCATGTACCAGGGTAACATGTTAGTCAGCATGTTACGGGTTCAGTCCTTTCCAGTTCATGCCGCGTTTAATTTGCATGTTCAATAATATTTGATCGCAGTGTGCCGAGTATGAACTTCAATGCAAATTGAACGCGTTCACACTGCAGTGCTGCAATTCGGTTCTGAATTCTTATGCGCGCAACATTGGGGGAAATAGTTTCTGTCGATATGTGATGCTAATAAACCTGTTTAGTCACCCGGAGTTCCCCGCGGAAATGCGGCAAAATCTATCTACTTTTCCGAGTAACATGGAAGGTAATGATATACTCTAGAAATCTTGTAAGGGGTTGCATTTAAAAAATATTGTTTTCTTTGATTATTTTCTTCACCAAGTCGTGCATCAAAATAGCGTGAAAAAAATTGGTGGGGGTAAAATGGACAATCGATGGGGTAAAATGAACAAGTCGTTAAAAGTTATATAACGGCATATTGTTTCTGTTTTTAAAAACAAACTATCAAATTTCATACAAAACCTTTATATTGTCGTTTTCAAACTTTTAATACAAACTTTAAAACACACTAAAATAATTATTGTAAAAATAGTGTAAAAAACAAGCACTGTTTTGGATGAAAATTATATTTTGTTAATATAACCTATTTTTTTATAACTTTTTACTTCACCTATCTCACGATATGTATGACGGCTGATGATTCTGATGTTTGCAAAAAAAAAAATATGAAATTTTGGTGAAATTTGAACCGATTGTCCATTTTACCCCCACGCGGTCTGATTTTGTTAAAATTATTAAAAAATCTTTTTTTTACAAAATTTATTTTTTTTTTCGGTCAAATATATACTTCTACGTGGACTTTATTGGTTTAGAGTGTAAAACTTGTAATAATTTGAAAATAACTTACGAGAAAACCTTAGCAATTACAAGCAGATTTTACATAATTTCCGATTTTCTACGTGATTTTTAAAGTTTTTGTCATCTTGAAGAGGTTTATTTGATTTTAATGTTCAAGATCAGCAAAAGTATAATGATTCATGCTAAGGCATAAGCTTCAATCGTTGAAACATTTTGAAAAACAATAAAAGCTATGAAACTGTACCCTGTCCAATATAGAATATACTATATATACTTCCTCTTCTGTAAAATGGGTTTTGACCAAATGACCGTTTGACCAAATGTACTTTCGAGCAAAGATTCTTTTGTTTCCTATGATCATTGTCAAGTCGAGTAAAATGTTTATCAAAGACCAATAGATTAGCCATAAATGTCCAAAATGCCATTTCATTCGATTCTCTACAACTTTCAAAACTTTTCAACATGTTGATATCTTTCAGCCTTTTGATGCTTTCAGCCTTTTGATCATTCAGCCTTATGTGATTCAGCCTTTTGTACGTAACCCCTGTTGGAAGCCTCAACAGGAAATACGTCTATTGTTCGGTTTATTTACCGCATGATGAACCATTCCCTACGGATGCTTTCAAACAGGTCATCGCATACTGCACTTCAGAAGGCCTTCCGCTAATTGTTGGCAGTGAAGCAAATGCTCACCATATCATCTGGGGCAGCTCAAACATTAAATTGAGAGGCTACAGTTTGATGGAATATTTAAGTAGTACAGATCTTGGATTACTTAAAATATGCAACCGCTCAACCTTCATGGTATCTGCTAGAGATGAAGTGTTAGATATAACGCTTTGCTCTAGTAGAATTAGTCACGAGCTGACCAATTGGCATGTGTCAGATGAAGAATCTTCATCTGTCCAGCTACATCTTTTTTAAACACTTAAATGTTACTTAGCTAAATTTGCGTTTCAGGGAACCCCCGGTCAATCAACTGGGATCTCTTCACTGATTTGATTGCGGCCAAATTGCATGGATACTCTCCATAAATTGACACTCCAAGCAATTCAGATGATGCCGTTGATACTACAGCGTCCTTCATCATGGAAGTTTTTGAAGAAGCTTGAGGGCTGTCCATTAATTACGTAAGGGTTTATGGGGGGAGGGGGGGTTTGGTAAATCTTACGCGCCATACAAAAAAATTTGGGTTGTCTTACAAAAAATCTTACAAGGGGGAAGGGGTGTCAAAAAGTCGTAAAAATTCCCTTACGTAATTAATGGACAGCCCCTTGCCCTCAGTGAAGATCACAAGAGGAATTTCTTAGTGGGACTCTGATCTGGCGAAGCTCAGGACACAATGTAGAATATATAGTAACAACCGACGTTCGTCTGTATCGTAGGCTTTCAGGTCGGCTCGCAAAACGTACCAGAAAGCTCTTCGGTCTGCTGAATGATCCGGCTGGAAAAACCTTTGTACAAATGTTTTCAGTTTGAGTGAAGTCAGTCGGTTAAACAAAATCCTTGCGAAATCTAAGGATTTTCGAGTGAACAAACTTCGTTTGTCAAATGGCGATCTGACTTCCTCTGATGAGGAAGTTCTGGAATGCTTATTCAGCACACACTTCCCTGGATGTGTAGATATTACTTCTTCGGATGAACCTGATGTCTTTTCTTGTTCTTATGATTCTTTAGCTTCGGCTCGAAGTATCACAACAATAAAATCGATTGAGTGGGCACTAATTAGTTTCGCTGCTTTCGAATCTCCTAGAGCAGATGGGATATATACTATTGTCCTTCTCAATATCATAAACAACCTTGTTGGTTGGTTCACTTGAAGGGGCACGTCGACCAGATGAACATCACGGATGTGATGATCCACAATGCGTTCTAAGCATTTCAGAAGAAAAGAGGTCAATCTAACAGGTCTGAAACTCTTTTTTTTGTAGAGTGTCCAGGTGGAGCTGCATGACAGCTGATAGCAAAGCCTGGACCCTTTCCCAACTTTCCCCCTACTAGTACCAATACTCACGATGGACTAGACGAATGTCGTCAACTTGAGCAAAGTGTGTAGTTATTAGTATTGGGTCGTAGCAGTTTTTAAAAATACTGTGTTTTAACTATTCCCATCGCACTAGTGTTCTGGCCGAATGAAAGCTCCAAAGATGATTTGATAATTGAACAATATTTCAATCAAGGTTGCGACCATTCATTTGCAAAAATTTACATTCATTTGCTATTTTCTCAGTTCAGAAGCATGCTATCGAAAAACAATGTATGGATGAATTTAACCTTGTAGTTTCATCTGAAAGTTTGCCGAATAGCATTGGGGTCGCAAACGTATACCAACGTCGTGAGCGAGCTGTGAAGGCAACTCTCCACGCGGTGAATGTAAATCCGAGATCACTGGACAACATTAAGAGAGAAAAAAGGCTGTACATGTTAACGCCTTCAAGGTACTATTCCTGAGAAATATTACAAAGAAGAGCAAAAATAAAAAATATGCCATAGCTAATGTTTACAGGTTTGATATTTTTGGAAATTATTCGGAGACAGCTACCAGAGCTAGTGTTTTTAGCCGATATGGGCAACTAGTTTTTCTGACAGCATCTCTAAACAATAAATCAAATAATAACCTAAGTGTTTTACAATACATTCTGAAAATTATTTCAAGCTGATTACCAATAGTGTCAATAACCGATGTTGGTCAATGACAGCACCAGCATCATCCCCAAATAACTCTCATATTAGTGTTAGGTAACACTTTTTGAGCTTCCATTCGATGTTGTAATGAAATCAGTCAAACCCTATACGTCGAAATATAGTCTATAATGTGTCAACATATATTCTCAATTTCGTCTAGTCGTCTTCTGCATATCTGTGATCATCTAAGTCCGTAGTATTATTACATCCACCGTAACCCTTTACATTGTCAACCGTCCTAAGTCCCAAAGAAACATGTAACAAAATTCCTGCTTTTTTGGTCAGTGTTATTTACCGTCTAGAATATAAAAACAAAAAAGTTCAGTCAGCTGATTTTTGAGTCAAAAATTAAAATGATTAAGAATATTTGTCAACTTCTATATATTCATCCCTACAAAACCTATAAAAATAAGAAATACAAATATAAACTCATTTCTAAAATCAGCAGTTTTGACTGATTAGGGTCCAGAATTTTCTAATGGTAATGAATTTAATTGTTAACGTTACCTAATCTGTAAGGCTGTAAGTCAACTTATCCTAGCGTCCCCTGTCCTGTGTACTTTCGAATTCAAGTGATGAATGATGAGTGTAACGCAGAGACCTCCCCTACCCACTCTTGTGTAATTATCGGGTAAGTCGGTCGGGAGCGGTACTGAGACTCCCCGACACAATAGCCTCAGGGTCGGCACGCTCACGTCACGGAACTCGCGGGCAGGGAACTCTCGCACTTAAAATAGGGAACCACAACAGCACTTCACGGACAACTACGCTTTATTCGGTCTAACTGGTCTGTATTTCTGGCACTTCCTTACACTCCCTCTAATCTCCCACTTTCTTATTCTAACCTGACCTTTTACGTTGGGGGCCCCTCTTCTGCAGCACTCCACCACTCCTGGTCACCTTCTACCTCTGCGTCCTGGATATGAGCGCGATGGCGGCGCGCAGGTCTCCGTACAGCTTCCTGGTGCTGGCGTACGCGATGACGGCGCACGGTACTTCACACCGCTATCAGCGATGGCGACGTCCTACGGTTTGGGGTGGCTTGGGGTTGTACCGCACGGGCTCCTGAACCTCCTACGTGTTCCGTCCTGCCGATATGGTAACGGATCGGCCTTCGGCGGGTTCTGTGCCGGAATTTGCCCAGATGGTTACGGAGACACAGTAGGGAAATCGGTCGAGCACTTTTTCAAACCAAAAACGGCGGGGTTCTGTAGTCCACTGCGCACTCTCTCTGTCCACTTCCACAAACTTCTTGAACTTCAACTTCCACTTTTCAAGCTTTTCTTTCCACTTCTCAAACTTTTCCTATCAATTCTTTCGTTTCAACTTTTAGCCTTCAATCTATCTTGGTCGACGAACTCTGGGCAAGTGATAGCATACCGAGTCGTTGACTGCCTTGAGGTTCATGACCTCGTTCCTCGGTCATTGCCCTCTCCAGCCATCCCATTTCTCAATGGCCCCGTTACGCCACCCCTCATGGCCGCTCAATGAGTGGTAACCAGTCCCTCTGGTGGTGGGGTTTTCAACTACAGTGTGTAGTATTGATGGTTGCAGTTTAGGGTGGTGGAGCCTGACGTTGTCCTATCTAGCCTATCGGGAGCTTTTAGCTGGGTGACACCTACACTAACCACGAGTATTACCTGCCATATTACATTTTTACATTTCACGTATCACAAATCACGAAGTTCTCGGTAACACTCACGACACAAAATAACCAACACTTACACTCTCCCCCAGCTCGGGTAAAAAATATTTACAAGGTAAATATTTTTTATCTACAAATTACATAAGCTTTCACCGATTACACGTAACTCTGAACCTGCACAACACAAGAAATCTTCACTAGGACAGTATTAACTTCCATGACGGTAGACTGCGAAACATTTCACTCATGACGTACTAAGTTAAAAACAGACCAATTTAAAATAAAAATTATGTGAATTTGGCAAAGATTTTTCACGAGTATCGGGGTCATTAGGCATCATCATTGGCAAAATACCAACTCCACGCAATTTTATGACTTTTTGTCACTACTGACCATCAACGTTCTAGACTCAGGTCTCCTGCGATCAAACACACTGATTTTCCACCAGGTGACCTCTAAACCATATGCCTTAAATCCACCAATTGTTTGGAAAACACATTAAAAAATATTTTCTTTAATAATCTACAATAAACATGCAATAAAACCAAAAAATAAAATTTGAAAATCTACATTATAACAAATTGGAGCAATAATACACATTCAAAAATCATACGAGTTTCACTTTGAAACATTTCATATTATTTGTCGGAGTTCATTCTAGTACGATATCATTGTTCTTCTGTGTGCGTGATTCGTTCGAGATCTGTCAACACTGTCAAAAAGCTGTCAAATGTGATTATGGAATGATGCTGCAAACATGTGGTAAGTACGATGGGGTTTTTCCAAGAAATTTTTGTGATCTGCCGGCGGCGAAAAATCATAATATCGTGGGTATTTCTTTATAAACTTATTGGCCAATTGATCTATCCATGGGTTTTGATTTTTCGGTTAGTTGATCATACTAAATTTCTTGTTAGAAGCTCATCATGTGCAACTCACAATGAAGTGAATGGCGGGTATGACTGTGGCGAAGGATAATGCTACTATAGTGCAAATGTGATTTAGTGCAAAAAGGGCGATGCTAAAACAAGAAAACGAAGAAAACTCGACTAAGTGCTTATTGTTCTCACGGTTAACATGATCTTGACTTAAACATTCTACACACAGTTTCTGTATACACATATACTTTTCCTCTACACTATCGCTCAGTTTTATTGCTACATAAATACAACTTGGTTTCAAGATTTCATACAAGACTGATACGATACACAACATAAGCGATGCAAATGTGCATTTTGACTCCTACTTTACACCATACTACATACGACAGATTAAAAAAACGATAAACTGGTTTAAAACATGTGAAAATTAAAAAAAAAAACTAAAATTACAGGTAAACATGCTATTCTACGCGACTACGACGAACCGACGAAAACTACTGTGCAACGTTGCAAATTTACTACGACGACGACTATATTTACACGACATGACTGGACTCACCAACTGGTGATATCCACCGACTGAATTTCTGTACTACCCCGGGGTTTTTCTACGCGGTAATCGATTGGTATGTGACGGGAAGGATAAGTATTTCGAAAAGATTTTAACCGAAATTTGTTATCGCTTTCCTATCTAAAACTATCGACTTTTGTTGAATGGTGTGATGCGAGCTCTAACATCTAAATTTGTTTTTGCTTTCAAATCTGCGGCTGAGAATACGCCTAACGATTTTCCCTGCAAATCAGCTACTTCGTACGAGCTTGTGCCTACTTTGCGCACGACGATACAGGGCGTATACTGTGGTCCGAGCTTGGCATTGAATTGCTCACCTGCCGACGACTGCCTGAAACTCCGCTTGAACACTCGTTGACCCACGTCAAACGACGGTGAGTAACGCTTATGTCGGAGATCGTATCGTCGTTTAGTGTCTTCATGAGCTTTTTGAAGATGCTCTCTCACCAACTCACTAATCTTCTTCCCTACTCCTCTCAGTTTATCCATTCTTTCCTGATCCGTTATATCCTCCTCCTTTTCTAACTTATGGTCTGATCCTCTACTAATTATTTCGTGTCCAAACACAACGCAATGCGGACTAAATTTGGTTGTTGAGTGGATGGTATTATTTAGTACACATTCCATCTCCGATATCCTCGTGTCCCAAAGTTTTTGGTCATGCTTGACATACGAACGTATCATCGCATTGATCGTTCGGTTAAGGCGTTCAGCTGGGTTTGCCTGGCTCCTATGGCGAGCATTTGCCCAATGCTGAATTTCATAGCGTTCGAGCAAATTTTGGAACTCTTTTGAGAGAAATGTAGTAGCATTATCAGTTATAACAATTTGTGGCGTTGAGAGCTTACGGAACCACTGCTCTTCCAGTATTTTGCATAGAGAAACACGAAATCTTCTTTACAGGAGCAAGCAGGCAATACTTAGAAAAAAGGTCCATGACCACTAATAAGTGCGCGTTGCCCTGCTTGCTTCTGGGAAGGGATTGAATGTAATCCATGCAAATTACTTGGAAGGGTCGTGTCGTAATCCTCTGCTTTCCCATTTCTGGGGCGGTAGACACAGTGGAATGTTTGTTTTCCTTGCATGAGACGCAATTGGCTATGTGTTTCTTGACATCGCCACTCATGCGAGGCCAATAGTATCGTTGTTTGATCTTCTCAACACATTTGACGAAGCCAATGTGGAGATTTTTATCGTGTTCTTGCTCCATGATGTGGGTTCGCTTGGAAGCAGGTACACATTGTTTCCATTCGAAATGGTAGTCCATGAGATCGGATCTAGCAGCTACAAATTTGTAGAGTAGACCGTCTACAATTTTAAAATCTAAGTATTTTTCTGGATTTTCGTCTACAGCAGTGAAAAGTTTCTTATACCACCCGTCCTCTGACTCCTCATCTAGCGATTCCATCGATCGGGAGAGCGCGTCTGGGACGATATTCTCTCTACCCTTTCGATGTCGAATCTCCATGTCGTACTGCTGTAGCTCGATACTCCAACGACTTAGTCGAGACGATGAGCGCCACTTTGCTCGCATAATGAATGTTAGGGCAGAGGAATCGGTTACAAGGGTGAACTTTGTTCCCTCTATGTAACAGCGGAACTTTTCGATGCAGCGCAGTGCCGCCAGTCCCTGCTTTTCTGCCGCATGGTAGTTTAATTCGGCTCCTTTGAGCTTTTCGGAGTGATACGCTATAACCTTTTCTTCTCCATGGTGCACTTGTGTAAGAACCCCTGCGATAGCGTTGTCGCTTGCGTCCGTTTGGACCGTGAAAGGGAGCATGAAATTTGGATTGGCCATCACAGGAGCGGAGATAAGTTTCTCCTTGATGACCTGAAATGCATTTTCGGCTGCCGCGTTCCATTGCACCCTCTTTGGCTTATTTCTCAATAAGTCAGTGAGAGGTGCCGTGATTTCGCTATAGTTTGCGATGAACCTACGGTAGTAGTTTATCATACCGAGGAATCGACGAAGTTGTCTTACCGAATTGGGAACCTGATATCCAAGGATCGCTTGCACGCGATCTGGATTAGGCCGTAACCCGTCTTGGGACAAAATGTACCCAAGATACGGCAATTCTTGGCAGCAAAATTTAGATTTATTTATGTTAATGCATAAATTGGCTTCCCTCAAACGCTTCGCAAGGTCTCTCAGTTTTTGGACATGTTCTTCGAACGTTTGGCTCACAATTACAATATCGTCCAAATACACGAATATTGCTGGTTCAAGTGCACCGTGGCTTAGCACTCGATCCATCAATTTGCTCAAAGTCGCCGGACTATTTACCAGCCCGAACGGTAACCGAGTGAATTGAAAAAGCCCTCTACCTGGAATCGAGAAAGCTGTGTACTTTCTCGAGTTCGGACTCAACGGAATCTGTAGAAAGGCTTGGGACAAGTCAATGGTAGTGAGGTATCTAACTGTTCCTAAATGACTGAGGATTCTGTTTTGGTGTGGTAATGGGTATGCGTCTCTTTTAGTTCGCTCATTTAATTTCCTAGCATCTAAACACAGTCTGACCTCTTCACTATCGCGTTTTTTGACTGGGACCACTGGTAGTGCCCAATCAGAGTTTGATTCTTCTACTATCTCATCCCTAATCATGTTATCTAACGCGGCATGAATTTTCCGTTGAATCTCCGGACTCCACGGGTAAGGATTTTTCCTGACTGGATCTGCTTCTCTAAACTCCTCCTTTATTTCAATTTCGTGTTCTATCAAGCTTGTTTTTCCGAAATTTCCTGGTTCTGCTACTAAAAACTCCTTTTTTACCTCTTCCAACTGTTTCTTTTGCTCTTCTGTCAGTTCTTCCTCAATTTCCAACTCGTGTCTCACTCCATCATCCAAGATTTCAATGGGGTGGTTTTGTATAGTTGGTTTTATACCAAACTTTTTCCAGAAGTCGTATCCAAGCACACACCTACGGTTGAGCTTTGGAGCTACGATTACCCTTAAAATTTTTGTCATGCCATTGAACGTTACTGGAATGTCCGTACTTCCAAGGACTTCCATGTCATCGCCTGCTGCTGTCTTCAAAGTGACAGTAGAAGGTACGAGTTGTAAATTAAGTTTTCTAATAATTTTCTTGGCTCCGATGCCTAAAACTGTCCTTGCAGCACCACTGTCCAAAAGACCAATTAGTTCAATCCCCATTAGGTTAATTTTCGTGAACGGCCTGGCGTCCCCACTAAGCTTGACGAGCAAACTGGCAATCTCCTCATTCTTATTGGGTCGACCATTAACTCTCGAATAACCTAATTCTTGAAGAATGACTGTTGGATCTTTCGACAGTTTAGTCTGAGGACTTTCGGAGTCTAAAAGACTGCTGTGCCTCATTGAGCAGTCTTCTTGAGGTTTTTTGACTGACAATAAGGGCAAAGTTGAGTGGAAAAGCCTAAAAATCCGCATTTTTCACAGAAATCGTGTTTTTCCTCTCGGCATTCGCGAAAACTATGTCCTTCTTCGTGGCAGTTCAAGCATACACCACGCTTAACCGGAATATACGCTTTCACGATCCTTTGCAGTGCGCTAGTCTCGCTTGTGGAAGGTTTCGGCTCTGTCTGTCTCCTATCTTGTGTTTGACCATTTCCTTGACTAACTTTCGGTTTCGGTTGAAATTTCTGCTGACTATTTACTTCTTCCTTTCTATGTTTTGTGGGTTCATATTGCGTGTTTGTTTTCTTGTAATTTGGGTTAAAATTACGTCCCTGATATCCTCCTCTAAATCCTTGTTGAAACCTATTTTCTGACTCACTTTTCCCTCTATACTGCGACTTTTGACTAATTTCCTCTATTTCAGATTTTGGCCTTTCAAACCTACTCTCTTTCCTAGCATAAATCTGCCAATTTATTGAGTCGAACTTTTTACCAAACTCCCTCATTCTAGGTATGGAATTTACATTAGCTGCCAACATCGCTGTTCTACAATCCACCCTGGTATTCCGGAATAGGACGTCAAATTTCCTGCCATCGTCCCACTGCCGTGACATGCTCCGAAAGATTCGAACCATATCGAGGTAATAGTCCTGGAATTTCTCCCTTGGACCTTGTCTCCGCGCATTGGCTAGACGCTCGTATTGGTAGTCAATATCTGCAGGTAAGAATTCACTCTTAAGCTCTCTCACTAAATTTGTCCATGTTCCTAGCTCGTTATTTCCATTGACCTCCATAAACCACGATCTAGCCTTTCGCGTAAAAAGGTGGTGTGCAGATACGAAGAGTTCTGCTTCGGTAAACCCTTCCGACCTAGCATTAAATTCGACTTCTTTGAGGAATTCATTTAATTTTCGCCCGTTATCCGTCCCATCATACCTAACCGACCATTTATGCACCGGCAAACGGCTATTTTTCGGTATGTCTGCTACTACTGCCTGACTAATTCTTGGGATATCCTGATGAGCAGGAACTGGTACTCTAGTTCTGTCAACTACGCTCTCGATTGAACCTTATTTCGTTTTTACCCATTCATAAAAATCTTGTTCTCTAGTCACTTTCTCACGCGCTTCATTCTCACTTTCAACCGATCGTCTGTCTAACGGTGTACTAATATTCCGCTTTATGTGATCCGATTCGCGAGGCTTTGCAAACGTCGAAGTTTCCAAAGCGTGAATCCGCTGCATCAGCTGATTCACCACATCTTTCAACTTAGCATTTTCTTCTGAAAGCTCTGTGACTCTCCGGTCGTTATTCACTTCGACTGCCTCTACACCTCCTACAGCACCTTCCAAATCAAAATCCTGCTCACGATCTTCGTTTCTACCCTGTTGCGCGTTATGCTCACTATTTTCTCTGTTCTCATTTCGATTTTCGTTCATCTCTTCGATCGCGACCTGTCTATCCACCGGATTAGCTACGTTACGCTGTTCTGTTTCCTCACGAATCTGCCTCAAGCTTTCATTCAAAATTTTCAACTCAGCCTCTCTCACTTCAACAAGCGGCGACAATATTGAGTAAAACTTACTCAACAACCGAATACATTCTCCTGCTATTACTGCTATGCAATTTAAATCTTCTTCGGCTTCCGCGAACGATTTCATCCGTTTTATCCTGAACAAAATGTGCAGAAGTTTTGTTTTAAATTTTTGATCCGGAGCTTTTTGCACCTTTCTCCCCTCTAGCACACTCTTAACCGCCTGCAACTTCTCATCACACCATTTCAACTCTTCAATCAAATCGATTCCGTCGTAATTGTAATCTATATCCTCTTTATTCTCTCTTTCAGCCTTCAGCAGGGTGCGCAAAGTTCTCTCCTGCTTGCTACGCGATTCACCTCTCATATCAACGTTCCTAACCAGCAGTTCATGGCTCAACTCATCATCGGCCAGATGAGCGGGATTCAGCGAATGATACTGCGCCTGCAAGTGAGCTAACTCCATCCTGCAACGTTGGCGAACACGAACCAACCAAAAATTGAAAAATTTGAAAAGAACTACCTAATGCACTGTGAACGATTTTGCACGCTAAAAAAAATTGGAAAATTGAAATATTCTACCTATTAATTTGAAAAATCCTAGTAATTTAAAAAAAAATCCTAGCAATTGAAAAGTCCTAATAATTTGTAAATCCTAGTTTAAGCAATCAAGAATAAATCACGCTTTCTTCTTGGTGTTTTAATCACTCAATCCGAAAACACAACGCACTGAAGAACAATGTGCTCCTCTTCAAAATCTTTCAACTTCCGACTCGTTTTTCAAACAATCGTTATTTTTATTCCGTTTTGGACCATCAAAAACCCCTCCGAATTCAATGAAATATCGAACAAGCTATGCCAGGAATACACTTCCAAATACTTCCCAATGTCAACGTCTCGTGAAGGCCTGGATTTCCCAGAGACTTCTGTCGTAATCAGCTATTTCAAATGCGATTTTCCGAACTGGTATCTACAAGAAACTGACGGTGAGCCAATTTCAAGTTGGGCGCCAAAGTGTAATTATCGGGTAAGTCGGTCGGGAGCGGTACTGAGACTCCCCGACACAATAGCCTCAGGGTCGGCACGCTCACGTCACGGAACTCGCGGGCAGGGAACTCTCGCACTTAAAATAGGGAACCACAACAGCACTTCACGGACAACTACGCTTTATTCGGTCTAACTGGTCTGTATTTCTGGCACTTCCTTACACTCCCTCTAATCTCCCACTTTCTTATTCTAACCTGACCTTTTACGTTGGGGGCCCCTCTTCTGCAGCACTCCACCACTCCTGGTCACCTTCTACCTCTGCGTCCTGGATATGAGCGCGATGGCGGCGCGCAGGTCTCCGTACAGCTTCCTGGTGCTGGCGTACGCGATGGCGGCGCACGGTACTTCACACCGCTATCAGCGATGGCGACGTCCTACGGTTTGGGGTGGCTTGGGGTTGTACCGCACGGGCTCCTGAACCTCCTACGTGTTCCGTCCTGCCGATATGGTAACGGATCGGCCTTCGGCGGGTTCTGTGCCGGAATTTGCCCAGATGGTTACGGAGACACAGTAGGGAAATCGGTCGAGCACTTTTTCAAACCAAAAACGGCGGGGTTCTGTAGTCCACTGCGCACTCTCTCTGTCCACTTCCACAAACTTCTTGAACTTCAACTTCCACTTTTCAAGCTTTTCTTTCCACTTCTCAAACTTTTCCTATCAATTCTTTCGTTTCAACTTTTAGCCTTCAATCTATCTTGGTCGACGAACTCTGGGCAAGTGATAGCATACCGAGTCGTTGACTGCCTTGAGGTTCATGACCTCGTTCCTCGGTCATTCCCCTCCCCAGCCATCCCATTTCTCAATGGCCCCGTTACGCCACCCCTCATGGCCGCTCAATGAGTGGTAACCAGTCCCTCTGGTGGTGGGGTTTTCAACTACAGTGTGTAGTATTGATGGTTGCAGTTTAGGGTGGTGGAGCCTGACGTTGTCCTATCTAGCCTATCGGGAGCTTTTAGCTGGGTGACACCTACACTAACCACGAGTATTACCTGCCATATTACATTTTTACATTTCACGTATCACAAATCACGAAGTTCTCGGTAACACTCACGACACAAAATAACCAACACTTACACTTGCGTTACGTTAAATTCAACAATTATTGTTAAATTTGACAAAATTTAAAGAATGCAAAGATTAGGTCTATGCAAGCTGAATTATAACTTGTCTTGAACTTGTGATAAATGCACAACGGATACTCCTTTGGTTCCCATTAGCACTTACGGCCGATTCCTTCACTTGCGCTCAACTCATAAACCAGATATATCTAGCTCAAAGTCCAAGCAGTGGAGAATAAACTGGCGCTAAAATGCTAACGGGTTAAGCCCTCCCATCGCGTCAAGATTGAATATCCAGGGGGAGGGAGGTCAATCTAACAGGTCTGAAACTCTTTGCTTCTTAATACGACGCACGACCCACTTTTGGAATGAACTTTACAGTAATATCCAGCCAAGACCCTGTAGCAAAACTCTGTAGCAAAACTTCAGAAGAGATTTGATTATTTAAAACATGTTCTGAAAAAAAAACTACATGTTTGAAGTTTTGCTACAGGGTATATTATCAAATCTTGGTTGGATATTACTGTAAGGTTCATTCCAAAAGTTAAGAAGCAAAGAGTTTCAGACCTGTTAGATTGACCTCTTTTCTTCTGAAATGCTTAGAACGCATTGTGGATCATCACATCCGTGATCTTCATCTGGTCGCCTTTGACAACGTGCCTTTCGATGCCATATTGGAAGCCGCACGGGGTCATGGTATACCTACAATGATTTTCAATTGGATTCACCAAATGCTCAAAATCGACATCTCTTCTCGACTTTGCGTCAAGCAGCCATGCTGGTCAAAGCATTGACTGACCACTGCAAATGTGTATCGTTTTCAATAACTTATTTCCAAAGGCGCTGTTCATAAACTACGTAGATTCATTTTCTACCATCTCAGACCCCCCTCTCCCCCCGTAGACTTTTGTTCATACAAAAAATTGAAAATTTATATGAAGCGTAGACTTTGGCCATAAACCCCTCTCCCCCTCACCCCTCAGAGTCTACGTA
>NC_085138.1:242360870-242362023 GCF_035046485.1 Aedes albopictus
GTGATTTCAAAAGGAATATGTAGGGGATTTCAAACTACAAATCCAATGAAGAACAATCGATGGTTTGTACTAGAAACGTATAAAACATGAAAATCAACTTGCACACATGTCTTCTCCTAAATTCAAGAACAATTGTCAATTTTTGTCAAGATTTGTGCAGTTCAGTTTATTTACAAGGTATTTTCTTCAAACACTGTTCTTAGCTTTGCGCAGTCGGCGTATGACCATCGTGTTGAAGTCGGCGGAATTAGGTATTGGGTTTCTCATTAATGTTTAGACTACTGTGATAAGGGGTCGTTCAAAAATTACGTCCAAGATTTGGGGGAGGGGGGCCTAGAAAAGTGTGACAGTACGTGTATTAGGTATAGGAAAATAGCGTGACAGAGGGGGGAGGGGGGGTCTAGAAATCCCGAAAAACGATGGACGTAATATATGAACCTTCCCTAATTTGAGAATCCACTGAATCAGCATTTCCCAGCGAAATTGCACACTAATCGAACTTATTTTGTTTACCTGTTGTGTATCGAACGCCCCTGAGTATTATGTTGTTCTTTGCTGTACATGCATCGCTCCTGTAAGGGGTGAGTATGGCAGCATAATCGATCGCGTTCGCTATTGTCTCGAGTGAAAATCAAAACAATAGATGCGCGGGTGTTTAGTGTTCAGTATTGTGTTGTTCTTTGCTGAGTATTGTGTTGTTATTTACAGAGAAGAACAATAATCAAGACAATTAGATGATCGGCATTGCACCACAAAAACCCCACAACAATTGGTGAGATCTTTCCAATATCATTTATTTATAAATAATTTTACTTCAGTATATTTACTTTATAACTGCATATAAGTTGAAAATTCGCTATTTTCAACATCCTGTTATCTATTGGAAGATGCTTCAGTTCTGGGCTCTTTCTAAGTTGATGAAGGGATTTATAAATGCTTGCAAGGACTTGGCCAGGTGTGTGGAGCTGAGTGAATCTATGACATTGTAGATAGTAGCGACATCAGCAATGTCAATGGAAATATTCAACTTTGCAACTCCATCCAAGATTTGTGCAAGTATTCATGCTATGCTATGCTATGCTATGCTATGCTATGCTATGCTGTTGTGTATCGAACGCCCCTGTTATGAACTCAACCGAACTTGTGTATGCCA